>NC_089843.1:124550034-124660034 GCF_035609145.1 Eleutherodactylus coqui | reverse complement strand
TGGGCATAACATTAAATGAAAATGTGTCCATCCAGAGCAGTCCTACTTTTAGGTAAGTGACAGATGGTGGATAAAACCATCAAAAGTTGCAAAATGTTTGTGCAAACAACTTTGCACACAATTTTGCAGCAGAAACTGGTGTTAAAAGTTTTCTAAATGTATCCCCATGTCTTAGGCTCTATCTGAATCTGTGTTGCAAGTTTCGTCAAGAGACCTCAACGCAAATTCTGTCGAAAAAAGTAGAAAAAGTACAGGGAGCAGTTTGGGTGTTTTTCCATCAAAATGACAGACACCTCAGTGGAACCTGACAGATCTCACTATAAATCAATGAGGTCTGTCAAGTTCCATTAGTGTTTGTCATAGAATGCGTCCTGCACTGTGTTCTAGTTTTCATTATACATGGAAACCATCACAGATGTAAACAGATCCTTAGATGTCACTAGAAATCTTAAAAATGTCTTAGTTTTTTTTATATACATTTATAGCACGCCACAGAATCTGTCTTACTGGTTCAAACATTGAGATTGATTTGCAATCCGCTCACTGTGTATTATCATAAATCATATTCTTGAAATGAGTGTAAACGTATTAGAGTATAAAAGGGCTGTGCGCTAAAAACTGATTTTCCTTTAATATTTGGACGTTTTTATTTAAAAGAAACATACTGAAACTATTAAAATGTTGTTTGTGTGCTTGCCAAAAAGGTTAACATCAGCTACTATTGGGTAGGATGGTATTGTCATTTTGCCATATATTCTATATTTCTTGTTATTGGTATATAATAAAAAAAAGGGAATCTGTCAGGAGATTTATGCTACCTGAATCATGAGCAGCATGAAATCCTGTCAGGCACCCACATTACAGAGAGTTATACCTTCTCTGAAACTTCAGAGAAATCATAATTTAAAGAGAAGTTGGGAATGGGAAGAAGAGTCATTAGAGCAGCTCCCCGCTGCCTTATCTCCATCAGGTTTAGCTAGATTGAGAGGGACTTCCCTATTTGTATATAGGGTGAGACCTGTCCATCTAATGAGCTTTCTGGGGAGAAACGGGCAGAGAACCTCCTTTCCCCATACCTATCTTATTAGATTATGTTTTCTCTGAAATGCTGCAACATTTCGGAGTAAGGCCGGGTTTACATGACCGTATCGTAATACACAGTGTAAAATCTGCAATGTTTTACCCACATATGCGTTCGCTTTTGCGCGCGTATGCTTGCGTATGTACTGCATATTTTACGTGTACATAAACAAATGCAAGAAGGGAATGATGTCAGAAGTTGCCCAACTCCATGGAAAGACCCTTCAAGCGCTCACACGATCGCACAGGCGCCACTTTCTTCTGCCTTCCTGTGTTGGTGAGAGTTGCTAGCAGCACTCTGAGAACCATGTCATCACTAGAGGATGAGGCTCTCTTGGCTTGGCTCTTTTTTTCCACTTTTTTCCACTTTTGCACAGCCACGTCTGATACATCAGAGCAATCAGTTTGCCCATATCAAGAGTAGCCATATTATTATAATGGCCTCCAGAATCCACAGACAACAGCTTGGATGGGTCGGTGGTCCCTATAGGCTCCTTCAATGTCTGCCTACAACGCCCTGCTTTCTTTTTTTAACTTTCTTCACATGTCTCCTAGGAACATGGATAAAAAATGACAAATCCGCAAAGTAATTGCGTATGCATTGCTTTCTGAACACACCAATAGAGCTCTTATGCATATAAAAAATATATGCATTTGTGAGTGGAACTATGAAAAGCAATGTACTTTCGTTGATGCCATTTCACATGTATTATATGCGCGTACATTGCACAAGTAATATGCATCAAAAATACATCTGTGTAAGCCCAGCCTAAAACACAGCTCTGCAATGTGGGTGCCTGTTGGGATTTCATGATGTCTGTGGTTCAAGTTCAGTAACTAGTTAATTGCATAAATGGATTGATAGAAGATTGGAAAGCTCCATTTAATATCACAACTGTCCTTACATTTATTATTTATCATCACATGTAACACACTAACCTCCTGCAACTTCTTCTAGTACCCAATCCTGGCCTGCTATGTAGACAGACCTAGACCTGATAAACATGGTGGCACATGGAATCCCAGCAGTTACATATTACGGAATTGTTAGCACTACTGCATGGTACTCTTATAAGCTATCATTATTTGTAGAACACTTCCATGATATAACATGCCATTCATTGTATACTTTTGTTTTTTTTTCTCTTATAAGCCCAAGGAACTTCAGTCCAACATTATAAAAAATGGGTCCAATAGACTTTATGGGTATATTATCACGGATCTGAGTATTTGAAACATAGTTGAAAAGTGCTGTAATGCACTGTCCAGTACAATACCCATGAGCTGTGGTACAATGGATTGTAGCAGACCAAAAAAATCATATCTTAGTCTGCAAACATTTACATTTTTGTCATTATCCAAGACAGTTTGCAGAAAATGAAAGAAGTGTTGATTGTATCGAATAGCCCCAAAGCATAGGTCACTTACTTACAAGATATGGCACTTGAACCCTGACATGATCCAATATTCCTGTCTTATATGGCAAAATAATAGCCATTGAACTTGAGTACAGGTGAGCTGAGGTAATTTACATATAAATAGAATTAATGCTGATTGGCAGAAAAGTTGTCTGAATCTCATTCCCAAGGATGTTTAAGAACCCCAGAAATAGAGCAAAACAGCTGCTACAAGGATATTGCTAATTCCATGAATAATAATAGACACTTATTACAACATTCATTATCTGTGTCAATTGTAATATCTGTTCTCATCAAGTGTCATAAGCTTTATAGCATTGTTACGAAAGTCAGCAGTGGTATTTTAGGAGATTGCCTGACATTTGATATAAGTCTAATAAGCATCTAATGCAAGAGCTTCAACAAATGAAGAGCGCGGTCTTTCCATCATGAATGTCCTTAAGTGACAGAAAACGTGAAAAATATTGTGAGACCCTTGTAATGGCTTATTATTAGCTTTCTTTCTAGAGGCTTTATTCTGCTCTTGTGATTACCGTCTGTCAGAGCCTTGTATTAAGCGGTATAGGGAAGGGTAGTAGAAAATAGGTTAATTTGGTTCGTACTTGTATGGGGTCTAATAGTATAGCTCAATGATCATCATCACTGCATTACCTTCTTCTCTTGGGTATGGAATGCCTTAGGTTTTGTGCATTTGGGCAATTTCTCCTCCAGTCTTATAAAGAAAGACAGTGTATACGACCTTACACCTATATGCCAATATATAGTAATAACATATTTTTTTTGCTCTTTGATTTGGTTCCATTTGGGATCTGATGCGACATTACTATGAGGTTAGATACATAATACATGTATGTATGCTTGTGAACCTACAGTACATATAGACCTGTATGACCTGTTTATTCTTTGAGGAGGACTTGAGCTCCATATTTGGGTATGACCTGAGGTTATCATTAGTTTATGTCCAGTGTTTGATTGTAGAGATTTTTCTCTTGAGGGGCTTAGTCACACGGGCGCATCGGCGCCCATGTTACTGCAGGTAGAAGACAGTCGCACTTCAGGACGGACATCTCTCTGCAGCGCCGGAAGAACGAACATGTGACCGGCTTCATTGCCTGTCGTGTTCTTTCTTCAACGCTGCGGGGAGTCGTCCATCTTAAAGTACGACTGTCTTCTTCCTGCAGTGAGGGCTCAGTCACACGGGTGCCGATGCGCCCGTGTGACAAAGCCCTAAATTGTTTTTAATGCTTTCAGTCCTTTTTTCTCTTCAATTGTATAATTAATCTTGTATTTTGCCATGCACCTGTCTTTTTGCTGCATTTTCTCCTCTTGAAGCCTTATTCACACAAACGTTTTATTGCGTCTATTTTGCCACGGATGCATTTGTTCAGGTTGGCGATTTTCCGCTCATAAAATCGGCCAGCCGGAAAAGATAGCACATACACTGCGGATTTCGGACGGTTGCTGTTACGCGCGGGTGGGTAAAATAGGTCTTGCCCTATCTTTTGGCCGCGATTAGCCTTCAGCTCCCCTAGAAGCCTATAGGAGATGTCAGCAAGGGGTAGCAGAGGAGTTTAGCATGACTAACGCTGCTAAACTCAAACTTTCTTCCTCTCCCTTTGCCGGCAGCTCCCATAGGCTTCTATGCAAGCATCTATTGCCACGATCAGGCGGCGAGGGAGGGGGGAGAGAGTTTAGCAGCACTAAACTCTCTCCTTCCGGCCCAATGGAACTCCGTGCTGTGGCATATATATATGCCGCATCCGGACATCTGAATGGCCGAGAAAACGCTAGATTTAGCCGATGCGGGTGGGTGAAAATCGCAATGCTCGTGTGAATGATCCCTGACTCACAATTTAACTACTTCTCTTTAACCACTTTACTATTAAATCTTGTTGAAAATTTCTTGGATTAAGGCAGAGAAGAGAATTAAATTAGGGGTCTAAGAGCCTTACTTTCTAGAACGCACTTTGGCTGTTGTGATAAGTAGAATAATAAACTAGACATAAAAAAAAAAAAGCAAGGAGCGGTGTGCTTTTAATAAAGCTTTGAAATTAAAACAATACTTACTCCATTTTCCTGCGCAGTAACTGCCACAAAGATAATTGAATTTATTTTTACGTGATCTCTGTAATGAATTCCCCTGGGCTCCCTCCATCCAGAAGCCACTGGTGAAAATCAAGTTTGTTTAAAATGAATAATTTAAATGAGGTCAGCCGAATTCACACTTTATGCTTCTGTTGTATGATAACGGGAGCTTAGAATATATATCATGTATAGGACAGTATTTGTTATTACATACAAAGCTATTTTTTTCTTAGATTCCTATGATTGCATTCATACAGCTATAATTAGTGTTTTGGGAAGACTTAAGTATCTGCAGCACATTCTTACATTATAAACCAAGGAAGTTCCCAAATAAAGGGTTTCTAGCTAAAGATTAGATATACAGCATGTCACAAAATCCTGCCAACTTTGATGGGCGAACCATAGTGTGCATGCCTAGGGGCAGAGGATGTTACTGCTAAGGAGCCCTCGGCGAGAGGGACCCAGCCCTGTTTAATCCCATCTTTGCTGCTGTGCATCAAGAACTACTTTCTCCATAGTAACTGTAACTTTATCAAGCAAAGGGTGGCATATCGGCAAGGATAATTGAAAATTTTCAAAGGAGGAACTGAACACAAACACTACATCTTCTATCTTCATGGATATGAGGACAACCAGAGTGTCATACAAGAAATATTTTCTTTGTTTTTCTGGAGGATATGTTGCCTCTATTGAAAAAGTAAACATGCTTGACTGACTTAAAGGTTTTTTTAGGTAAATACTATTGATTACCTATCAGGATAGGTCATCAATAGTTGATTGGCCAGGGTCCGTCGCTCGGGACATGCTGTCAGTGCCGCAAATACACAGGGGTCAGAGTGGAAGCCTCCGTGTTGTGGCCGGCGCTTGTAACTGCAGGCACAACTCTCATTGAAATCAACGCGAGCTGTGCCTGCAGTTACAAGCGTCGGGCACTATACAGAGGTCGGCGGCGAGGCTTCCGCTCAGACCTCTGTGCATTTGGAGCGGAAGGCTCCGTGCCAACCTCCCTGTAGTGGCCGGCGCTTGTAACTGCAGGCACGGCTCCCATTGATTTCAGCCAGTGCCTGCAGTTACAAGCGCCGGCCACTACACAGAGTTCACCGAGGAGACTTCTGCTGCTTCCACTCTGACCTCTGATGATAATAGGTCATCAATAGTATTTCCCTGGAAAACTCCTTTAAATGTGCGTTTTTATGGGGTGGCTGGAAACATTTAGCATATGTAGGTGCTGTGGCATTGTTATCCCTAGGCATCCCGCTTCGTGCCTCAGATTTTTTTATGTGAGCACTATGTAAATAAAGGCTAATAACGCCACAATGAAACATACTCTGTTAGGTAGCATTATTAACATGAATTATGACAGCGATGAGAAAAAAATTATGGGTAATCATAGCTAGCAATGCTGGATCTGTTAAGACTAGTGTCATGATAAATATGACAAATTTATCATTAAATGTTTTGTAATGGATCTCATTGAATGCCATAGACTTCTAATTGATCTGCCCCATTTCTGCTTTATACTGAATATAAAGGTGTAGCATTCTACAGTGTTCTGGCCATCCAAATGCAGCAAAAACCCATTTGTAAGCATTAAAAATAGCCATTCACATGCATGCTTATGCAGGACTCAGCATATTAAATGTTACATCACAAATAATGATCCAAAATAACAAGTATTGATGATGTAATGAATGTTACATGTAGCCAAATAAACTGATAGATGACATTACACTGCCTGCTATTATTAATATCAGAGTTACTGTCATTATTGATGACATCATAATAGTTGACATCTTGATAGAGGGACATTTCTTAAAATGTATATAATGAGTAGCATCTGAATAACTTTACCAATAATAGAGCAAATGCTATTAAAATAAACCCATCATTTAACATCACGTCTAATAAGCTAATGATAAGTGATTACAACACAGATAAGATCATATAATATTTAGTAGGTGGATGACATTAAAATGATAATAGAAGGTATTAATAAAATAAGCTGCAATGGGATATTACAAGTAAATAGGAGGTAAACTTTATGATCTGAATATGAATTGCATTATGTTTTACATAATTTTATGTATATAGTATTACAATCAAAGGAGGAAACTAAAAAAGGGATACCAAAAAAGAGTGCTGGCTTCATAATGTTTTACAGCCGTCATTACATTAAATATTAATATTAGCCAGAGATAATGGCATCAATTTAGTGATAATCGCCACTGATAACATCACAAGCGATAGCATATGTCATGGCTGCTAGTCATGACTGGTGGTTCCTCTTCTCTATGTGGCCAGTGCGTGCACCCAGCCTTCCTGACCATGGCCAATCCTGGTGCTCCCCGATTATTTATGGCATCCTCTCCAATGGAGGGTAATTTAGCAATAGATTCTGTTGGTTCTGTGAAGGTGTTCTTAATTCCTGCTTAATTCCTGGTTCTGATCTGTGCTTGTTCACCCAGTTTTCCCAACTTGTTCTATCCTAATCTCAGCTTATTTCTTGATTATGATTTTCCTGATTGCTATCTGCCCTGACCCTTGCCTGCCTCTCCATTTTGCATGAACTCCGCTTGTTCTGACCTAAGTATGTTATACCAACTATGTCTCTGCCTGTCCCTCCACTATCGCACAACGGTGTGTGAAACCTGTCTGTGTCAGCTGTCACTGCAATAAGACTACTTTGGTAATGGAGTAATGGCTTAGGAGCCCCTGCAGACCATATCCCCAAAAAAGGATTAAAAAGTGAACACCAGGAGTCCTCTAGGTGCAGCCATCATGAGTAGTCAAAAGTCATATTAGATACCCGGTTTTATTGCCCCATGTGCCCATCCCAATCAGCCTCTGTAATTACCCGTCTACCACATAGTTCACATTATTACTTTTATCTAAAATTTAGGGAATGCCAAAAATGGTGGAGGGGGAGGGGGGGTTTAAAGTGTCAATTTTTTATTCCATGCAAGTGAGCAATGGGGCCTGGAATTTATTCAGTTGTGCTCTGCAATCCAACGGGTGTTCCCTGCATTATAGGCCTTGCCATGTGTCCTGTAAGTAGATTAGAGCTACAATGGGTATGTTTATGAACACGGGACAAATAGGGGTATCCATTTTGGGGTGAAGGTCGTCATTCCTATGTACACTGTACAAAAAAAAATGTTTTTAAATTGACAAAATTGCCAAAAAAATGAAAATCTTAATTTTTTTCCTTCTGCTTTGCTTAGATTCATTCAAATACGGTGGGGTCAAAATATGCAGTACAACCCTAGATTAATTCTTTAAGGGGTCTAGTTTTCAAAATGGGGTCATTTGTGGTGGTTCTTTATCATTTTGGCCGCTCAATGGCTCTAAAAGTGGGCAATGGGGCCTGGAATTTATTCAGTTGTACCCTGAAATCCATGGGGGCTCCTTTCCTTATAGGCCTAGCCATGTGTCCTGTAAGAAGATTGGGGGCACAATGGATATGTTTCTGAACACAGGACAAACAGGGGTATCCATTGTGGGGTGAAAGTCTTCATTTATACGTGTGTTGTGCAAAAAAAACTGTTTTTAATTTGATACAACTGCCAAAAAAATGAAAATTGTAATTTTTTTCCTACTGCTTTGCTTAGATTTATTAAAAAATTGTAGGGTAAAAATATGCAGTACACCCCTAGATGAATTCGTTAAGGGTCTAGTTTTCAAAATTGGGTCATTTGTTGGGGTTCTCTGTCGTTTTGGCCGCTCAATGGCTCTTCAAGTGGGCAATGAGGCCTAAATCACCTTCATGCTAAATTACATTTTGGGCCCCGTTGTGCATTAAGACATAAGATTAGGGCCACAATGGGTATGCCTCTGAACACAGGACAAACAGGGGTATCCATTTGGGGTTGCAAGTCTTGCTTCATGTGTGTGCTGTACAAAAAAAGCTGTTTTAAAAATGACAGAATTGCCAAAAAAATGAAAATCACTATTTTTTTCTTTTGCTTTACTTAAATTCATTCAAAAACTGTGGGGTCAAAATATGCAGTACAATCCTAGATAAATTCGTTAAGGGGTAGAGATAAGCGAACCTACTCATTTTGAGTAATTACTCGATTGAGCACCGCCATTTTAGAGTACTTCCATACTCGGATGAAAAGATTCGGGGGGTGCCGGGGGGCGGGGGGAGGCATGGCGGAGCAGGGGGTAGCAGCAGGGAACAGGGGGGAGCCCTCTCTCTCTCCCTCTCCCCCCCACCCCCACTCCCCGCTGCAACCCCCCACTCACCCACGGCGCCCCTCCGAATCTTTTCGCCCGAGTACGGAAGTACTCGAAAATTGCGGCGCTTGGGCGAAAATGGGGCGTGGCCGAGTACGCTCGCTCATCTCTATTAAGGGGTCTTGTTTTCAAAATGGGGTTATTTGTGGGGTTTTTCTGTGGTTTTGGCTGTACAAGAGTGCTATGGGGCCTAAAACGCCTTCAAGCTAAATTTCTGTTCTGAAAGACTCCGACTACTCCTTTCATTTTGGGCCCCGTTGTACATCCAGACATAAGATTAGGGCCACAATGGGTATGTCTCTGAGCACGGGACAAACAGGCGTATCCATTTTGGGGTGTCAATTAGGGATGAGCGAGTATACTCGCAAAGGCACTACTCGCTCGAGTAATGTGCTTTAGCCGAGTATCTCCCTGCTCGTCCCTAAAGATTCGGGGGCCGCCGCAGCTGACAGGTGAGTTGCGGCAGGGAGCAGGGGAGAGCGGGTGGGAGAGAGAGAGAGATCTCCCCTCTGTTCCTCCCTGCTCTCCCCCGCAGCTCCCCGCCCCGCGGCGGCACCCAAATCTTTCGGGACGAGCGGGGAGATACTCGGCTAAGGCACATTACTCGAGCGAGTAGTGCCTTAGCGAGTATACTCGCTCATCCCTAGTGTCAATCCTCATTTTCATGTGCACTATAGGAAAAAATATGTCTTTAAAGTGACATATTTTCAAAAATATGAAATTTTATTTTTTCTCCTCGCAATTGAATTAATTCCTGAAAAAAACTGTGGGGTCAAAATACTCATGACACCCCTCAGTGGATATATTAAGGGGTGTGGTTTTTAAAATGGGGTCATTTGTGGCGGTATCTATCATTCTGACACCCATGAGCCTTTGCCAACTTGGCTTGCTCCAAGAAAGTGTTCCTCAAAATGCTGAAAAGAAATGTTAAATTTGTACGTCATCTAAATGGTTAAAAAAACACAAAAGTTTTTCAAAGGCATATTCAGAATAAAGTAAACAGATAGAAATATATATCCTATCAAAAATTTGTACAGTATGTTTGCACATATTTGAGATATTACAGTTGAAAATGTGAAAAAATTACAATTTTTTCAAAATTCTTCCACTATTGGTACATTTCATAAATATACACAAATTCTATCGGTCTATTTTTACAACCTAAATGAAGTACAACATGTGGCGAAAAAACAATGTCAGAATCACTGAGATATGCAAAACCTTTACGGAGTTATTGTATGTTGAGTGACACATGTCAAATTTCCAAAATTTGGCTCCGTCACTAAGGCGCAAACAGGCTTCGTCACTAAGGGGTTAAAATAAAATAAAACAGCTCATAGTCGCATCCTGTTGCTGAGTGAGAGCATAAGGGGGGTAACATTTGGATAATGTCATCAACATGGATTATGCAACATGGTAGTAATAATGGAATTATTACTTCTGGGCATAATGATTGTTTATTACTGATTACACAAGGAGCATCTATCATAGAATTCAGAATGTATTATAATTTGCTGGAATGGAAAACTGATTAATGATTCAGTTGTACACAAGAGCCTGGCAAAACTATTGAACACATACAAGCCAGCAATATGCTTCCGGGCTCATTTAGGCACATGAAAGTCCAGCTCCAAATCCACACATTACTTTGATGTGTTCATTTTCCTTCTGTTACTTGCAATGCCTATATCTAGCAAGTCCAGTTCAATCTTTTTAGTTTGAGTCTTAAAGAAACTTCATATCTGCCTTTATGAAAGCAATCATCCTGAAGGTGTTGCGTGGCACCAGTATTTCTTTGCATATTTATTTTTCTTGGATAGTGTATTGATCAGTGTGCAGGGTAAGAGAAACTCATTAAGAACAATATGAGAATGTAATCTGGCAACCAATTCTCCATTCTAGAAGTGTTCTCCACAGGTAAAAGCAAACTCATTCTTTTGAGTTCCACAACAACAGCAATAGCAGCTGCTACAAAGTTTTGTGACTCATTCTGCTGATTGATGATAGAAATGACTTAAGAAATGAAAAGGACCGACACCTGCAAAAAGTTTTGATACCATGCTAATATTGGAATTAAATCCAGAGTAGCCGAGACCAGCTTTTTGTTTTTTTGTTAGGAATGGGGTCTTTTAAATGACTATGTACACAGAGCTCAGAATCTAGTAGAAGCTAAGATAAGAAACTTTATAATATAGCTTAAAGAAAAATTACGTAGAAACTCCCCTCTTTCTCCCCTGCACTGATCACCCACTCTGAATTCACTGATAACCTCTCCATAGGTGAGGCAGAGAGGAGGCAGATCTTCAGCTTCACTGAGGGACAAACCCTGTGCACCCAGGACATGCATATACATCTCAGGGTGATAAGAGGTTAATAACCCATGAATACAACCTTGACAACAATCATTACCACCAAATAGCAGAAGACTGAGGAGGAATTTTGGATATTTTCTCCCCGCAAATGTGTTTCAGTTTTTCACTATTTCTAAGATGCTTTGTATGTACAGCTCTCTTCAGGTCATGCCTCAGCACAATAGGGTAAGGTCACAACTCTGATTTGGTCATTCCATAGCACAAATCTTCTTTTTTAACAATTCTTAGGTTGATTTACTTGTGTGCTTTGTGTCATTGCCATGTTGCATCATCTACTGCCTCTTCATATTGAGGTCATGGACTGCTGCCCTTACATTCTCCTGTAAAAATGTTTTGATACACTTTACAATTCATAGGGCGCTCAATTATTGCAAGGCATCCAGGTCCTGAGGCAGCAAAGCAGCCCGAAACCATGATGCTTCCTCCACCATGCTGTACAGTTGGGATGAGGTTTTGGTGTTGGTGTGCACTGTTCTCTTTTCTCCTAATATTGTGCACGTGCTAAAAACATCCATTTTTGTCTCATCTATCTATAAAACATTTTCCCCTAATATTCACACATGAACAGAGGCCTTTAGCTGTACCCTATGGATCTTTCTCACTGCTTAATACACTGCTCGTTGTGCTTTTGGAGTGATCGTAAAGTATGGATGTACCCTATAAAGGCAAATTACTTTGAAGTATAAAGGAGTGCTTATAGACCTTAATGGGCTGTTGGACTTGGCTAACTGAAAGAAAACAAAGTCCCAACAAGAGAGTTGGCAATTGAAACAGTGGAAATTATAAAATTCCTTCAAGATGAAGATCTAACACAAAGTGGGGCAAACGATGTTAGTTGTTCCCAGTCAACTAAGGCCCAATGTCCACGGGCAGATTTTAACTATAAAATCCGCGAGTGTCTCCCATGCAGGAGATCCACAAATCTAGAAGCCCATAGGGATGCATTAGCATCCGCAGGGCACTTTAATGCATGCAGATGTGGATTTTTCCCGGCTTGCAGATCGCACGCGCAGGAAGAAATCGCAGCATGCTCCATTTTTCTGCAGATCCCGCAAGGACGACTTCCATTGAAGTCAATAGAAGCCGTTATATCCGCGGCACAGCCATGGCAGTCACTGTGGCTGTGCCGCAGACCCACGAGAGAGCAGCAGATTCACAAAAAAAGATAGCATGGCGCATGTGGAAAAATGTCAAATAGAAAAAAAATGACCCCCATTCTTATATGACATCATGGGGGACATAGATAGTAAAAAGAAATCTTACATAAATAAGTAAAACAAAAATGCAGAACAAAATAAAAATATATACATAAGAAAGAAAATAACCCAAAGCAGGTGCTAATATGCGTCCTGTAATCCAAAACCATACATATCATATCTAAAAACGTCTGAAACGAAATGATGAACCCATACTTTATCTGAGCGTAAATATACAAATTAAAAAAAAAAACTATAAATGTTAAAAAAATCTTTTTTTTAGCTTTTCGCCCCCAATAAAACTAAAAAACGGGGAACAAAGTCAGTGAAAAAGATATTAAAAAAATAGCCCTATATGTCACAGAAAAAAAAATGCATCAAAAATAATTTTGGTAGCTGAAGAAAAAAAAACAGGTCAGTTAAACCATTACACGGGTGAAATCCCTAAAAAGTGTCTGGTCCTTCAGGTACAAAGCAGCCTGGTTCTTAGGAAGCCTTCACATGAGCGTGTTTATGTGCGTGCATACGTGTGCACAAAAACACGTGTCTATTACAACCACTGAATTCCCTATTGTGTGTTCATTTGTCCGTGTTTTATAGGCGTGCGTCTGTAAAGATAGGACATGCGTGCACCACAGGTCCTGTCATTCATTGAATGGCCAGGAGCTGCCTGTGATTGGCTGAGTGCCTCAGCCAATCAGAAGCAGCTCTTTCAGCAGGCGGGGATTTTAAATCCCCGTCTGCTGAAAGAACTTCAGTGCAGAGCTGGGGACAGTGGAGACAGGATGCGACTGAGCCCCGGCAGCTGAAGAAAAGTGAGTATGATTTATTTTTTTTTACACTAGTTTGGGTTTTCCAGGGGAGGGTCTATACTTAAAGCCCTTACCTGAAAAACAATTAAGGGGTGCTGGCAGCTGGATCCTCTAGCACAGCTGACATCTGTGATGGGTGCAGCAAGGAATTCTTTATTCCCCGCGCGGATGAAGAAAACACCTGCCGCATGTGGCAGATGTGTTCTTCTTTCCCACGGGGGACACGGCAGCAGCGGACAGGTAAGTATACATACATATATATATTTTATTTTTTTTACACTAGAAAGGATGATTTTCAGGAAAGAGCTTATATTTAAAGCTCTTCCTTGAAAATCACTTCAGAGGTGTCGGCAGACCATTGCCTTCAATGGAGCCGCCGGCAGCAGTTGCGGTTCCAGTGAAGGCAATGCACAGAACTTCATACATGTGTGTTTTTGCTCGTACATGGGTGCACACCTATGTATGCACACGCTCATGTGAAGGCTCCCTTAAGGGGTTAAAAGAAAATAGGTTTGTGAGGAGGATAATGCATCTTGTAAAAAAGCAAAGAGTATAAAAGCTTTTCTTTAGGAAAGGCATATCAACTCAAAGACATTGCCAGCAAATGCATTGATAAAAAGGACATCAGCATACCATAACCACAAGCTTATTCCTGCAGGAAGTACAGCCAGCAACGTTTCCACTCAAGACACAAGCCTTCATCTAGCACATACGTAGAGAAGACCACATCAATATATAGTAAAAAAAAGAAGTGCACGGAAAGTAATGTTAACATTTAACATGATTAAAATGATGTAGTATAGCATACCCTTCATAACATCAATAAAGTGCCTGTAATGGGATTCACATGATCAAATAAATAACGCAGTATCCATTGATTCCTACTCTGAATGAAATAAACTGGTGTTCGTGGGCTCAGTGGCAGACTCCACATAACTGAATAATCTCCTAAAAGTACCTTCGCCAACACTCACTATCATTACATGTCAGCACTGCTGCCTTCTGCCAATGTCATATGTATTTGTATGATAGGCTGCGGAGGGAGGGAAGCTGTGAATATGGTTATTGTAGGGTATGAACTGAAGATATGGTTACTGCTGCGGTCAACTGTGAGTATAATTACTGGGGGGATTGTGAAGCACCAGAAGGGATTATTTGCTGAGGGGAATGGTCAAGCTGTAGATGTAATTCCATTGACTGGTGGGAGGTCTAAATTAATACGGGTCTGATTAATTTAGGAGTCTGGAGTCTGATATCTGGACTAATTGTGTGATCTAAGGGCTGAATTGATTTTGCTGTATGGGGTCTGAATGTATTTTGGACTCTGGAGTCTGAATTTATTTTAGGGTATGAAATCTGAATTAATTTTCAGGAATAACGTCTAGGATATTCATGAAGTTTGCTATGAGTTATGTATAACATGTTTTTGACCTCTTTTCTAAAAAAAAAAAATCATAACAGAGGCCAGTGGCAAATAAGATAGAATGCCACATATTTGCAGCAATTTGCAGTAAAAGTGGATGAGGCTTTCAAACCCCTATCCTGATGAACCACAAAATATCCTCATGGAATTCAGAAGATGCAGATGATGTACATCCGCAATATACGTATTCTGCTGTGTAAATGCAAAGGATGAAATCTGCAGCAAAATCTGCATATGTAATTTTGCAGCAAACTCATAGTAGGTTCATGGCAAATTTGAGGTGGAAACTTTGTGCCTTGTCTGGATAAAGCCTTAGGCAACCTGCACACAGGCGGCTTTGCACCGCGAAATTCAGGGTGGGTGTCTGTCTCTGGGGTCTGCGCAAATACTGCCCACAGCATGCTATGGAAAAGTGATTCTTCCTGCACATGAGCAAAAAGCAATTGCGATTTCCGCTTGCAGAGGAAAAATCGCAGCATACTGTATTTTTGAGCAAATTCCAAGCAGATGGCTTCCATTGAAGTCAATGGAAGCCGTTCGAGCCACGGCCCTTTCCGCAATTAACATAGTGGAAAGATCGCGGGCACTCGCGTCATCGCCTAGCGACAGGGCAGGAAAATCTGCACTGTGCATATCCAACGGCAAGCCATCCATTCCATCTGCAATAAAGAAAAAGAAGACAACTGACAGGAACGTAGAGTTGCCAGTGTCGGTGAGGACTGAATGCATGCAGAATCCAGCTCTGCTGTGTGCAGGCAGCCTAAATTGGTACGATTTCCCTATGGCAAAAGGGTTGGCAACCACTGATGTAGAATATTGTTAATTATTACTGAAGTCCATGCTTCAAAGAATTCCGGCTGTCATAGATGCTCAACATACTACTAATAGTACTAATTAGGATTATGTTTTTTGTCTATAATTTTAGATTTCTTTCCTGAACATTCTAAAACTTTTGCCTCTACTTGAACTGGAAAAATATATGCCATTAATTAGAATAATTTACTTTCTATAAAAATAAACAAGCAATGTTATGTGTGTGTTTGCTACAAAGTAAAAAAAAAAGCTTTGTGCACATCTTAGACAGCTACATAGTGTGGTCATTCCATAATTCTTGCCCTGGGTTCTTTTATGAAATACAGTCAGTTTAAGAATATAAGTCTTTCTATCTGACTACATTCATTGTATTAAAGTGTTTTCAGTCAAACTAGTGAAGAAAAAACATCAGCCATTCCCATTGATGTATATTTTATATGACATTTTATTATATTATCGAATACTATATTCATAATTTGAATATCAAAATGGAGTGGCCGGTAAATTATATATATATAATGTAAATGTAAAGCCAACAGTCTCTCCTGTAAAGTAGCGTATCCTCATTCTTTCAGGATGGAGTGCTTTAAAAGCCTATAAAAGTTGACTAATTAACAAGTCATTTATTGGATGAGTTAATGTCTCTCTGGTTTGTACAATTCACAGATATTTATGTTTTTCCATGCCTATAATAAAGACATTCTTGTGAAATGAAATACACCTCTTATTTTCCCACAACCTCTCATGATTTCCAACTGATCTCTCTAGGTCTTTATCCTCAGCTTCTATGTAATAGAGATTTAGCAAGGTGTGAATTTGTTTCTCGTCTGGAAACATTAATAAGGCGCTGAGATGTAACATATTGATTTAGTTAAGCAGATGACACATTACTGGATTCAGATGTGTGCAATAAAGAAGTGGATATTTGCACTGTAAAAGCTGACCAATTTGCATGCTGTCTCTATTTGGTGCTTCTGTCTGCTCTCTGGCTGATCATCACATTCTTTACTGACAGAAAGGAGGGATGTTTCCTTATTTTCCCTTACTCCTAGAAAATGATGTATTCCGCCAGGCTGAACAAATGGTTTTCTCTAGTTTAAGACAATGTTGGGCACTGATGCAAAACATATATAATGGAACTTGGCAAGGAGAGAGCTCTTCAAGGCAAAGGAGTAAGGAAGTAATCCGAATGGTAGGGAAAGATATATACTGTATTACAAAATGGGAAACCCAATATTATATAATACAGAAAGGATACAAGAGGAGCATACATAGAAGTTAATGAGGAAAGTATGTAAAGGCTATGTGCACCGTCAAAACAATTATTTTATTGTTCCATTACAACCAAATGAAAAATTAAGCAACATTACAAATAACTATGGTAAAAAATCTCCTATATTTTTCTTTGTACAGCTCCTACACAGATCTATACGTTGCCATGCTAACAGACAAAAAAACACAAAGATTATGGGACATATTTATTAAGACTGACGTTTCACACACCAGTTTTATACTAACAGCAAAAAACTGCAAGGTTCTTAGCTTATATTTTGATCAAAACATAGGAGCCCATCCACTACATGTAGAGGAACCTTTATGGGTGGGTTCCTAAGTCTAATGGACAGCTCTCTTTGGGCTAAAGCCTCCAAATGAACTCAGAAAAGCTACATACCCTTAATTAAGCATCTGAGACAGAGAGGTGAATAGAGTGTACGACTAATAAAAGCATATGCAGCCACTGCTACACAAATGCACATGCAACAAAATAAAGTTAGCACTTCCAACATATAAATTAAATGTAAGAGTGCACGTAAGTCATGGCTGTGACAAATACAGTAACAGAAATATATACTTCAGCACTCAAACACATTTAATACCAGAATAAAATTGCACAACTGTTCTTTTTATTGGTTATACCTCTAGATATGTAGCCAGTAGAGATGAGCGAGCATACTCGTCCGAGTTTGATACTCGTTCGAGTATTAGGGTGTTCGAGATGCTCGTTACTCGTAACGAGTACCACGTGATGTTCGAGTTACTTTCACTTTCTTCCCTGAGAAATTTGCGCGCTTTTCTGGCCAATAGAAAGACAGGGAAGGCATTACAACTTCCCCCTGCGACGTTCAAGCCCTATACCACCCCCCTGCAGTGAGTGGCTGGCGAGATTAGGTGTCACCCGAGTATTGAAATCTGCCCCTCCCACGGCTCGCCACAGATGCATTCTGAGATTAGTTCAGGGAAAGTGGTATCGTGTTGCAGCTGCTATAGGGAGAGTGTTAGGAGTATTTTAGGTTTCAAGAACCCCAACGGTCCTTCTTAAGGCCATAAATCTTCTCTATATGCGCTCAATGGGGCCGGCGGCAGCAGCGCCGACCCCATTGAGAACATATAGAAGACAAATCCTTCTTCTCTGCCACAGCTGTAACAGCTGTGGCAGAGAAGAACGATGTTTGCCCATTGAATTCAATGGAGCCAGCAATACAGCAGGTTCCACTGAAAGCAATGGTCTGCCGGCGTGCGCGGGGATGAATTGTCGGGAAGGGGTTAAATATATAAGCCGTTCTCTGCAATTCATCCAGAAATGTGTTACAATAAAAATATATACCGGCGTATAAGGCGACGGGGCGTATAAGACGACCCCCCAACTGTCACCTTATACGCCGGCAATACAGTGGAGCAAAGAATAAAAATCATTACTCACTTCTTCTGATGTTCTGCGGCGCTGCTGCAGGCTGTTGCTCCCTCCTGGTTCCCGGCAGAGCATTGATTTCTCTACGAAGAGCTTTAAATCCCCGCCTCCAGAAACACACGTGCCTTCAGCCAATCACAGCCAATGACAATGATGTCATTGAATGGCTGTGATTGGCTGTGTTTCTGGAGGCGGTGATTTCAAGCCCTGCGTCCAGAAAGCAATACTCTGCCGTGGACCAGGAGGGAGCAACAGCCTGCAGGAGCGCCGCAGAACGTCAGAAGAAGTAAGTAATGATTTTTATTCTTTGCTCCACTGTATTGCCGGCGTATAAGGTGACAGTTGGGGGGTCGTCTTATACGCCCCGTCGCCTTATACGCCGGTATATATTTTTATTGTAACACATTTCTGGATGAATTGCAGGGAACGGCTTATATATTTAACCCCCTCCCGACAATTCATCCCGCGATCGCCGGCAGCCCATTGCTTTCAGTGGAACCTGCTGTATTGCTGGCTCCATTGAATTCAATGGGCAAACATCGTTCTTCTCTGCCACAGCTGTTACAGCTATGGCAGAGGAGAACGATCTTTACGCTGACAGTGGGGGGGGGCCCACTCTTGCCGCTATTGTGGCTTAATAGTGGGACCTGGGAACTTGAGAGGCAGCCCACCATGTAGCCCCTCACCTGCCCTATCCGTTGCTGTGTCGTTCCCATCACTTTGTTGAATTGCCCAGATTTTCACAAACGAAAACCTTAGCGAGCATCGGCGATATACTAAAATGCTCGGGTCGCCCATTGACTTCAATGGGGTTCGTTACTCGAAACGAACCATCGAGCATTGCGAAAATTTCGTCCCGAGTAACGAGCACCCGAGCATTTTGGTGCTCGCTCATCTCTAGTAGCCAGGAATCTTACTTGCTTTCTTTGCTGCTTGACCACACTGCTGACTCACTTTGTGGAAGTCAGAAATCAGAACACCTAAGTCATTCTCTTCTGAAGTCCTGGATAGCACAGAACAACTAATTCAATATTCATTAGGCCAGGTGTCAGGAGTCGAACCCACTTTTGTGTTCCAGTCGGCAGCCCTCTCCACTAGGCTATGCAGGCCTTGGACAGTTCCCTTGCTGAAACCTAGCCTTGTTCTGTATTTCTCAGTTACCTAGTTCTTGCCTCCTGACCCTGACCCCACCCCTGTTCCTGATTGCACTTCCTATATAGGCCTAGCCCTAGAACTCCTTCAGTGCATGATTATTGTGTTCCACCACCTTGATCAAGCTCCTCTTCCTCCGGCTCCTCTACAAGCATACCAATACCTACTGCTGCTGACCTTTGGCTTCCATTCACTATGCTTCCATCTCATCCCATTTGTACTGCATATTGATACCTCCTGCTGCTGACCTTTGGCTTCCATTGATTACGCTTCCATCTCATCCTTTTCTATTGCATGCCATGACTTCTTGATAAGGACTCCTGGCTATTCTGACAACTTTCTTGTGACCTGCTCGGCTACTACACCTGAGGCTCCAATCCAGCATTGGTAAGACACAACACCCGGCTCAGATAGCCATATTTCCTTGTGTGCCGCACACAAGGTGGCACGCAGCATGTACGCAATGACATTGCATAATTCACTGTGTGTCACCAATCTCCATGCACTATCTTGGCATGTATGTGCGCATAATATGCGCCAAGATAGAACATGTTGCAATTTTTCTTGCACGTGTATTTTTCACAATTCATATGAGCAGCAACATGGGAGCCTATGGGAGATTGGTACAGTGTATTACATGAGCCTGGCCTTACAAAGATCTCTTCTCCTTAAAACTTTACATTTTGAAATATTAAATCCCAGTTTACGTTGTTTTGACCATTTAACCAGTAAGGCTAGGTCTTTCTCCATGTTCAAGACACCACTAGGAGTATTAACCCTATTGCACACTTTTGTGTCATCAGCAAACAGACAGACCTTACCTATTAAACCTTCTTCTACGTCACTTACCAACATATTAAAAAGAATAGGACCCACAACAGACCCTTGTGGTCACCAGAATACAGAAGAAGACTTCCGGGGACCGGGGAGAAGAGCCAGACAGAGCTTCTAGGTGAGTTAACATTTTTTTTCTACAGCTAGGGATGATCTTCTGGGTAGGGCTCATATGTAAGGCCTCGTTCAGACAAGCGTGCATTTGCATGCACAAATCCGCGCGTTCACAGACGTGCCAAAACACTGGTGAATGCAGTTCCGTGCCCATTGAAAGCAATGGGCTGCCAGCAACCCCTGCAATGATTTTCAGGGAAGGGCTTTAAATATAAGCCCTTCCCTGAAAATCTTCCCTGGCTTGTGTAAAAAAAAAAATATATATATATATATACTCACCTCTCCACCGCTGTTGTGGCTCAGGCACGTCTAGCCGCTTGATCTCCCAGCAGTGTAGTAAAGTTCTTTCAGCAGGCGGGGATTTAAAATCCCCACCTTCTGAAAGGGCTGTATTTGATCGGCAGAGCACTCAGCTAATCACAAGCAGTGCTCAGCCTCTCATTGAATAACAGCTGAGCACTGCCTGTGATTGGTCACAGCACTCTGCCAATCACAAGCAGTGCTCAGCCATTCATTGAATTTAATTCAATTTTAAATCCCCGCTTGCTGAAAGAACTTCACTACACTGCCGGGGAGCAAGCAAAGAAAATGCGCCAGAGCCCCAACAGCGGCAGAGAGGTGAGTATATATTTTCTACACATGCTAGGGATAATTTTCAGGGAGGGGGCTTAAAAAGAAAAAGCAGAATGATACATCAGGACCTTCTTGCACATATAAAAAATATGCTTGTGAGAAAAAATCCATTGAAACAATGGCTTTGCTTTGTCACGTTTTGCGTGCATGATTTTCACACATGCAAAAAGCTCAGCAGACATGTTTGTCTGTTTAAGCCCCGAGGCAGTGTTCACAGATCTTGCACAAAATACTGGAAGTGTCTGCAGCCTGTAATCGGTTGCTGACTTTCTGGGTTATGGCCCTCCCCTCCCTGAGTGCCACCCACAGCCGGGCTGTGGCAGTAAAACGGCATACGGTTGCAGATTTCTTACAGAAATTTCTGTGAATATCCCATTCATCTGAATTAGGCTGGCAGCAATCCAGTCTAGATCGGAAGAATAAGGGTGTAGCAGAAACTTCTGCAACAAATCTGTTGAGTGTGGATATTCCCTTACAATTTTGAATATCACGTAGCAAATCTTAGATGGATTTGCGCTTTAAGTTACAATTTAATTCTTCAAATGTATTTCACTTTTACCTCACAAATAGTGAACCTATTTAAGCTTTAAGGGTTCAGTCACAAGGGGTTTCACCTTGTTGTCAATGGGGCCGATGCTGCCTCTGATTGGTCATGACACTTAGCCAATCAGAGGCAGTGCTTTCTGGAGGTGGGGATTTTTTCAATCCTCAGCCACCAGAATACAGAAGAAGACTGCCTGGGATCAGGAAGAAGAGCCAGACAGCGCTTCTAGGTGAGTTAACATTTTTTTTATTCTACAGCTAGGGATAATTTTCTGGGTAGGGCTCATATTTCAACAATGTATTATATCCATTATCCGAAATAGCTTTCAACTTTGCATCGGGGGTTAACAATAAATTTGCATTTTTTCACAATAAATACTACTTTATTGTAATCCCTTGAATACAGTGTAGTTAAAGTAGGTATATCTTGCTGATACTTTCCATCTTTCAGGGTTCAGATACACTGGTTATTCCTCTGCTTGATGCAATATCTGTACCTATTGTATAACACTCTGGGGATAGCCTATACTTTGCAATCACTTAGAAATATATTGGCATTCTTCTAAATAGTCTGTGTCATCACTGCATAATCTTGGGGCATGGATAAATTCTCCTGCTGGTAAGTGCCTAATCACATGCAGTGGATAACTGCTATGAGCATGGAGAACTAGAGTTACCAGTAATGGGTTTCCTAAATAGTTTGGAAGAAATCCTGCCATCTGGTGTATTCCCTGTCAAGCATAGATTCAAAAAGGAAATGGTACCGATAGACATATTACATGTAAAACTAGCTTTTGACTGTGACTTCATCTGTGTGAAATGCGTGTCATGCTTTCTAGCCTATACAACTCTTATTGGGGTGAGCTTCTGAATATGAGGCCACAAATATGAAGATTTTAAACATGACCTTACTTTTCTGGCTCGTGTTCCCCTGGGCACAACTGTTGAAGTTTGCTGAAAGTCTCCCTTTAAGAGAACCGTAACACCACCATTAAGCCATCATTTGCCTTTATATCTTTCACCGTTTTACTGAGCGCTTCAACTCCACCTTTATGAGCCATAGTGCATTCATCCCATACTACTAGCTTAGTCTCTTTCAGCACCTGCGCCATATTATTCTGCTTTGATATGTTGCACAGAGGTGTCTCTACATGCATCAGATTTAAGGGGAGTTTAAAAGCAGAATGAGCTGTCTTACCTCCATCTAGTAATGTGTCTGCAATGCCAGAAGAGGCATCAGTCAAGGTTATCCCAAGATCTTTCCGTATTCTGGCTAGTAGTAGATTTAGGATGAATGTTTTGCTGGTACCCACAAGAGCATCCAGGAGAAAATATTTGATCAGTGCCCTTCTCAGCACTTTCTAAAATTTGGTTGTAAACTTGAAACTGTTCTTCAATTAACGAACTTTCGTTATTAGACACTACTTGTGCCAAGAAAATTGTGTTGTAGCTGATCTCTCTAAGGTAATCTCTACTTTGTAAGACTGTATCACATCTTGTAGGCTAAGATAAGCCATAGCGTTCTAAACATTGTCCTCTCAAAGATAACACTGCATCTTCAATAGAAATCAGGCATTTATCATATATTCATCCATAATGTGTTGAACATTTCCTTGCAATTCTGACACTATAAGACGCTTTATGTTCTCCGACATGCTATCTTTGCATTTTTCCCAAAGACATAAAGCATCTGACAGTTAACAAAATATCAACAATACTGAGAAAAGTTCCCGCAGTCTGAATGGAGAATCACAAAGAGAAGCTTCTTCCATAATAGCATTCCAGAGCTTGTCATCCTCTAGCAAGCCTAGAGCCTTACAGACTGATTGATATGTCGGGTGAACAATACCATTAACAGTCTTCAAATCCAAGAATGATGTTGGGCCTCTAATTTCATGAAGTAGAAGACGAAGATTATAGCACTCAGCGTTATTATGCTGGGCAGTGTGCACTCTGCCCAAAGTTTAATCTCTTTTTACTTTTGGCCAGCCATCAACGTCATTTCCACGTTTTCTCCTCTCAAATCTGTTACTTTTCCATACAGAGTAGGAAGGAACTTCCACATAAAGAAGAGTTTTCGCAAAATCATCTGTTTTGCATAGTTCAAAAAATGCTAAAAGTGTAGTTTTCTGGGGGCTGTTAACCTTTTGTAGCAAATTATTGTTGTCATTTAGATTAATATACATGCGTTGGCCATTTTCCAAATGCACTGTGAGATGAACGACTGTTGGAAACCTTTTGTGCACGAGAAACGCTAGAATTCTCCAGGCGGCCTCAGAATTGCTAAGGCATCAACCACTTTCATGTACAGTCAAACCTCTAGTTTCGTTGGTAATCTGTCTGAAAGCAATCGGCCAAACTTGAAACCAATAAAACTCGAACTAATTATTTCCATAGGAATCAATGTAAATCCAATTAATTTGTTCTAGACATTCCAAAAAACACACAAAACCCCATTTAATAGAGAATTAATATGGTTTTTAATACCAAAAACAATAACGATATTAAATGAATACAACTGAAGACAACTGTAAAGAATAAATGAACGTGTTACTGCATGTTATCTGTGCTGTTACAAAGGGACTGCAGGTCACATCTGCTGCATCATCTGTCCTTAGCGTTATCACTGTGTTCTCTGTGCTGTTACATAGGACTGCAGGTGGCATCATTATCTGTCCTCAACGTTATCACTGTGTGTTATCTGTGCTGTTACATAGGACTGCAGGTGACATCACTATCTGTCCTCAGCGTTATCACTGTGTGTTCTCTGTGGTGTTACATAGAACTGCAGGTGACATCATTATCTGTCCTCAGCATGAAGGAGATATATATATATATCTAAGGTGAAATGTCTATTTCACTCACTCTGCCCCCTGCCCCCTCCATTGAACACCCAAGATGTCGCCTCTTTTCATCTGAAACCACGTGATGTCGGACATCCATGACGACAGAAACTCACACAGGACCAGATGGAAAAAGACCTTAATTGGACCACCCAACCCCATGCTTTGATTCCTAATCATGTATTGCTTCCGGCATGCCCATAAAGGGCAATTAACTCATAATGCTTTATAAGATGCTATACGCCTACTAATAAACAGAGTCGAGGAAGCTTTTTACACTGACAGTCTGTCTCGGTGTCAAGTTCTTCTATGCATGCACAATCTCTGAGGATTAATCAGGAATGGTGCAAACATTCCTATTGATTACGTCATGGACCCAAATAAATCCATGACACAGACTTTGACTCTTTTAGGCATTGATCTATAATGTTATAGTGGATCTCTACGTTATACAAACATGTTGTTACACTTCAAGTGGGAGACAAATTCAGTCACAGCAGAAGGACAACCTCCATAGATAAATAAGAGGTCATCAATAAATCGCCGTACCAGAAAATGTCCCCCACATGGAACCCAACTTCAAGACTTTCATTAGCCACCTCCCACATCGTGACATACAAGTAAGGGTAATGACAGTGAGAAGGAGGCACCCATTGGACATCTGCATATCTGTAGATAATATTTATCCTTACATTTGATTTGAATGTGATTTTGATGCAATTCTTACCATTTTAAATATTGGAAGCACATGTGATTTTTTTTTTCTTTCATGCATCTGAGTTTTTTTTTTTAATGCGAACAATCAGTCCACAAAAAAAAGCTGATCTGAACACACTAATACAAATCAATTGTGTTGCAGGCTGTTCATATTATGTCCATAAAAATACAGTTGTAATACAGACAAAAATACAGGTGTGTGAAGGAGCCCTTAGACCGCCTTCATCAAAGTTCTGCCCTAAACCCAGAAGACTTAAAATAAACTACTTTTTGACTTTTTGAATATACAATAGACTCACATGGGCGTATGCGCAAAAACACATGCAGTAGCGCAACATTTTTGTGCCAGGAACATCACGCTTTTGTTCATGTTTTTGCGCATTTCACTGTACTTTTTTCATTGCCGGTCACCTTTCATAAGGCCTCATGTCCACGGGGAAAATCAGGCCCGCTACGGATTCTGCATGGACAATCAGTAGCGGGTCCCTCCTGCCCTGTGGACATGAGCGCTGAAAATAAGAATTAACTCACATCTCGCGTGCTCCTGGTCTTCCCTTCGCCGCGGCTTCATCTTCTCTCCGTCGCGGCCGGATCTTCTTTCTTCGGCCCGGCGGATGTGCATGGCATGTCGGTTGCAGGTGAGGGAAGATCCGGAGCAGGTGAGTATATGCTGATTTTGGTCTCCCGCGGATCCGGGCGGCTTCCAGAGGCTTCAATAGAAGCCTGCGGGAGCCGTCCCCGCGGGAGACCCGCACGAAAGTGGAGCATGGTCCAGATTTTTTCATGCTCCATTTTTTTTAAAATCACTTTTATTGACCATCCGCGGGTATTTATCTACCCGCGGGTGGTCAATGCATCCCTATGGGATGCGGATCCGAATGCGGGTGATCCGCTGCGGATCTTAAATCATATTTAGCCCGTGGACATGAGGCCTAAGGTTGTGGGACACACCCGTGCTGTGATTTACAAGGCTGTGCAGCCTAATTAGTTCCAAAATGCTGCATTAAGAATTACTGTAGTATAATGTTACACATTGTTTAACTATAGATAGATAGATAGATATGAGATGGATAGATAGATAGATAGATAGATAGATAGATAGATAGATAGATAGATAGATAGATAGATGGATGGATGGATGGATGGATGGATGGATGGATGGATGGATGGATGGATGGATAGATAGATAGATAGATAGATAGATAGATAGATAGATAGATAGATAGATAGATAGATAGATAGATAGATAGATAGATAGATATTAGATAGATAGGAGATAGGAGAGAGATAGATAGATAGATAGATAGATAGATAGATAGATAGATAGATAGATAGATAGATAGATAGATAGATAGATAGATAGATAGATAGATATTAGATAGATAGGAGATAGGAGAGAGATAGATAGATAGATAGATAGATAGATAGATAGATAGATAGATAGATAGATAGATATGAGATGGATAGATATGAGATAGATAGATAATGTATTTATTTTTTCTTTGTATATTATAACTATTTTTACTCACTGAAAGTACTATTCTTACAGAATGGAGAATGGAGGTAAACCTTGATAAATAGCAAGTAAAGTATATATGATATTAGTATGCAAGGAATGATATATTGTGGAAGAAACTGAAAGTTGGATCTTAATGAAGTAAATAAATCAAAACAAGTAGCTTGTAGATTATGGACAAGGATATAACACATAAAATGCTACAGGGAGTAAACATACATCATTTTATTAATTGCGTAATTGTTCCAAAAGACAATAAATGTATTGTTTAGCTGTTTGATGACTAGTGGGGGATGAAAAGGCAAACAATTAATTATGTTTCCCAAACGTTATTACAAGTTGTAGGTTTCATAATAAATTTTATTGCATGTAAGTATGTATAAGCAATAAGCATACTATCTAACAGTTCAGAAGGAAGTAGACCGTCTATTTTGTATTCTCCTAGTTTCCCATTTATATATATGCACAAAATTGTGAATAATGTGAGTGATAATATCCAGTTAGGAACAACACAGATTGTGTAGGAATATGGTAAATTTATTAATGTAATTCTCAGGAAATTCAGGAATAAAGATGGCCAAAGGGATGTGGGTAAAATGGGGAGTAACTTCAAAGCAGGGACATTTTGTGTGTACTTAGAGTAATTAGACCACCCTAATATAGTTAGACTCAGGGAAATTGGTGATTTTTAGGTTTTATCATAAATATTGATATTTGTGCAGCTATATAGTGCAGTCTGCAGCATTACTATTGCCATTACATTTGTAGAATTTTGACAGAAATCTCAGAAACTTCATTAGAATTCATCAGGCTTAGTGATGAGCAAACGTTTTAAAAATTCAGTTTGGCCAGTTTGCCAAACTTTTGCAAAACGTTTGGTTCCGTACAAATTGCTGTTGCTGTTGTTAGCCTTTTAGCCATTCACGACCCTTGGCGACCCTAAAAGCGAGCTCCCTCCATGTTTTTCGGTTTTGCACTGCTTCTTTCAGTTGTGTGATATCCATGCCAGTATCAGCTCTGACAGTATCAGTCATCGTATCCTTTGGCGGCCGGGTCTTCTTTTGCCACTGATCTGTCCAAGCATTATAGATTTTTCTAGTGATTCTGCTTGCATTACATTGCCAAAATCCGTGAGCCTATATCAAAATCCGGGATATATCAGATCTTATACGATTCATACTAATATCATACGATTGCATACTAATATCATACGATTCAGTACTTCTCTGTTTTTAATTTTGGCCGTCCAGGGCATACGCAGCAGCTTTCACCAGGACCACAGCTCCAACACATCAATCCTCCTTCTATGAGCTTTTTTTGCAGTCCAGCTTTCACAACTATACATGGCTATGGGGTAAACGGTGGTTTGCACTATCCTGCGTTTAGTTGCTATACCGATATCCCTACTTTTCCAGATTTTGTCCATGTTTAGCATTGCGCTTCGCCCCAGTGCCATCCTACATTTTATCTCTGGCATAGATTCTCCAGTCTGGTCAATTTTTGAGCCTAGGAAGATGAAGTCTTGGATGTATTCTATAGCCTCGTTGTCGATTTTTATTTGAATTTGGCCATTTTTTTCAGTTGTCATAATTCCAGTCTTCTTAAATTCAGGTAGAGGCCCAGTTTTTCACTTTCAGTTTTAATCTTACGTATCAGCTGTTTCAGATCTGCTTCTGTTTCTGCAAGCAGAAGTCATCCACATAACAGAGATTGTTGATGTTTCTGCCACCAATTTCCATTTTGTCTAGGTCCATTTTCAGCATGATCACTTCCGCATATAGGTTCAGAAAGAAGAGTGAGAGAATGCAGCCCTGTCAGACGCCTTTGCCAATCCCAAACCAATCTGTATCCTTATAGTGTATTCTCAAAGTGGCTTCTGGATTGGTATAAAGGGATTTTATCAGCTTGACTAGATGTGCCAATATGTCCAGCTCTTGTAGGGTGTGCCATAGCTTGTCATGCTCGACACAGCCAAAGGTCTTGATTTAGTTGATGAAGCACATGTAAATATTCTTTTGGTATTCTTAAGTTTTTTCCATGGTCCATCTTAAGTTTGCAATATGGTTGCGGGTGCTGCATCCTCGACAGAATCCTGCCGGCGCATCATGGAGTGCCGCTTCGATTACTGATCTCAGTCTTTCCTGTATAATTTTGAGAAGTATTTCGCTTGCATGCGGAATGAGGGCTATTGTTCGCTAGTTGGAGCAATTCTGGGAGTCACTTTCTTTGGAAGAGGGATGAAGACAGATCTTTTCCAGTCCTGTGGCCATTTTGTGGATGTTCATACTGCCTGGCATAGTGCTGTGATGGTTTTCATTGGTACTGGCAGCAATAGCTGTACCGATATGTTATCTATGCCTGGTGCCTTATTTTTGGCTAATTGTTTCATTGCCATAACCACTTCTGACCCCATAATATAGGGCTCCAAGTTCACCTCAAACTATGGTTCAGGTATGCAATTGCAGGCATATAGCTCCTCTGAGTATCCACCTATCCTTGATACTCTGTTGGTCATTCAGTTCCTTCCCATTTTTACCTTTGATTGTGCTGTTGCGAGCCAAGAAAGGTTTTCAGGCCATCTTGACCTGTGAGAATAGGCTAAACATATAGCCTTTCATGGCTTCTGCTTTGAGTTGTTTGCAATGCTCATTCCAGTCCATTTCCTTGTCTTTCCTTGCCACTCACTGAAAATCGGCATTTAGTTGCCGAACTTCCTCTTTGTTGCCGGATGACTTTGCTGCTCTTCTTTTATCAGCTATTCTGAGGGTTTGCTCGGACAACCAATAGCGTTGTTTTTCCTGCTTCTTATAGATGAGATGTTGACTGGCCGTTTCCATAACTGTGGACTGTATATCATGCCATAGATTCTCTGTATGCTTTTCTGATGTGTCAAGCAGTTTGAATCTGTTACAGAATATAATCTTGATCTTAGCTGCAGGGAGTTCATGATCACTGCTACAGGGAAGGTTTTTATTGCAACATCTGAACTTCGCCAACAATGATTATGCAGGATGTAATCAATCTGATTTTGATGGAGGCAATTGGAAGATGTTCACATGTACAGTTGGCGTTTAAGTTGCATGAACCATGTGTTTGTTGTCATGAGCCAATTTTCTTGTCAGAGCTGTACCAGGCGGTCACCGGCTTCATTTCCTCTACCAAGTCCGAATCGTCCTGTGATGGTTGCTTCTGGCTACCAACTTTGGAATTGAAGTTGCCCATAATGTAAATGATGTTCACGTTTAGTACTTTGTTTAGAGTTTTCTGGACGTTGGCATAAAAATCTTCAATGCTTTCCTCATTAGTATCCATCGTTGGGGCATAGACCTGTAAGATTGAGATGTTCACTGGCTTACCACATATCTGGATAGCAATAATATGGTCGCTGATTGTTCTAAAACTTTCTACTGCCTTTTAGGCACAGTACAGTACAATTTGCTAATTCCAAGATTATCAATGTTAAGTCTTGTAATTTCGCATTTCATGATGTCCAATTTCCCTAGAATCATGTCACGTACATTCCGTGTTGCTAGTATGTGAGCTTTGGTATAGCACAGTCCTTTCCTTTCATCATTAGGTGCATCAGCAGCTGGACTTCCCGAGGGCTTTCCCCTAGTTGCGTCATGAAGAAAACCCCGACTACTTGTACTCAGACCTTGTTCTTCTCTAGTTGCATTTACAGAATTCTTTCTGCTGGTTCACCAAACTTTTGCACAAAGTTTGGTTCCGTACAAATTGACTCCAACCAAATCGGAAGTTCACCGAAACCTTTAAAACTGATGTATAACACTGTGTAAGAGTCATTAAAGCCCTATATAATATTCTGAGAGTGTTATACAGAGCTTTTATGCCTCTCAGACAGTGTCATACACCAATATTCAGGATAATTGTTGAGCAAACCAAACCAGAAGAACCCTGTTTATGTAGAACTTTGATAAACGTTTGATGCGCGTTAACACCCAACAAAACTTTTAGCAAAGTTTGACCTGAAACAGGGTTCTACTAGTTTGATTTGCTCAAATTTAATCAAGATTCATTTTACTATGAATCCAGTAGAGCTGTTATGACTCTGAATCACCATGCTCATGTGAACAGAGCCTTAAAGGGGTTGTCCCGCGGCAGCAAGTGGGTCTATACACTTCTGTATGGCCATATTAATGCACTTTGTAATGTACATTGTGCATTAATTATGAGCCATACAGAAGTTATAAAAAGTTTTTTACTTACCTGCTCCGTTGCTAGCGTCCTCGTTCCCATGGAGCCGACTAATTTTCGCCCTCCGATGGCCAAATTAGCCGCGCTTGCGCAGTCCGGGTCTTCTGCTCTCTTCAATGGAGCCGCTCGTGCAGAATGCCGGCTCCGTGTAGCTCCGCCCCGTCACGTGCCGATTCCAGCCAATCAGGAGGCTGGAATCGGCAATGGACCGCACAGAAGAGCTGCGGTCCACGGAGGAAGAGGATCCCGGCGGCCATCTTCACCGGTAAGTATAGAAGTCACCGGAGCGCAGGGATTCAGGTAAGCGCTCCGGTAAGCTTTCTTTAGGTCCCTGCATCGGGGTTGTCTCGCGCCGACCGGGGGGGGGTTGAAAAAAAAAACCCGTTTCGGCGCGGGACAACCCCTTTAAATTCCTTCAGCCCAGCATCAATGGGACCTGATAGGTGCTGGATTTGTAAAAAGCTATAGGTTAGTATAGTATGTAAAAGGGCTGCAAATGTTCAGGAACAAAGCCTAAAATAAAATACTGTATAGTATGTACACATAATTTTCTATCATTACTTTGCTAATCGGAGCACGTTCCTAAGTGGTTCTTTCAGTTCCTCGACTTCTGCTTCTAATTTTCTACATTTTTATACTATATTGCTGTCCTGAGCAGAAAACAAGTGCAGAATTTTAAGTCCTTCTGGGTTATAGGAGGCCAGATTAAAGGAATTTTCTGAATCTTCTTTCTATTGCTGCAATGCATTTTACTATTAATATTTTTTTGCTCAGGATGTTTCTGTACAAGTAGAACAATCCATTCACTGCCCATAGCTCCATTGTAAAGCAAATCAAATTAGTTCTTATTATTTCTGATTATTATTTTAAGAAAGACAGACATAATCACAGGAAACATCTTCTACGAAGTTCTGAATTGTTTGGTCTGAAGTATTTTAATTACTTTTTCATTGCACATTTATAAGGATTTATGAGGCAAAAATAGCCTTCATCTACATTTGCATAAGAGTCTTTCGATAAACAGCATCAGAATAATTAATTCATTAGAGTTCAGCTTTCTATTTGGAATACATTATACTGAGTAATATGTATAAAATGAATATGCATCACATACCCTAGAAGTGTCTCAACATTTAGGTTAAAAATGACTATGTTACGGTACTAGTGGGGTGCGTAGGTACGCACAGCGTGGGGCTCCCTGATCTAAACCCACACCACTGTCCCTTCCTGGAGATAGCCCTGATGGTGGACACGTCCAGTCCGCCAACTCTGACCCTACGCTTCCTAGGGGTGGAGACAGGCAGGGACCACCGTACCTATGCAAAAGAATACTACCCACTAGCACCAACAGGAAAGGCAGATGACAAAACGAACACGAACAATACAAACAGTACAGAGGCAGATAGTAAAGTCTGGCTGATAACAGAAAGTAAAGCTGACAATAGCAAGGTCAAACGGACAAGCTGACAGAAGCAGGATACAAACAGAGCCAGACTGGAAACCCCTGGCTGATAACAGCGAGGTCCAGCGGATAAGCTGACAGGAGCAGAATACCAAACAAGGCAGACTAGCTAGCAGACTGAGGAAATGGCACAAAGTACCAGGGCCAGATTACCAGCAGGTCAGAGTAGCTGGACTATTGAGCAGACACTGAACACTGAACACAAAGTACAAGACACAGAAAACACCACAAAGTACAAGACACTGAAAACTGAACAGTAAGAGGGCCGGACTACCAGCAAGTCAGAGCAGCTGAACTACTCAGCAGACTGGCTAGCAAACTGAAGACTGAACAGGCATAACAGATTGTAAACTGTATATTGTGTAAACATTGTATAGGAAGTAATAGAGGTAGTATTTAACTTAAGCAAAAAAACTTTTAATTAGTTTCACAATAAAGTTAGGGAACATAATAATGTAACATTTTATGATCGGGGCATATATCATGTATTGCACTACATTTTCATTTATTCATACTCCTTTATTAACTTTCTGTTTTTCAGAATCAATATCATGTGTTTCATCTTCTATGAAGATCTTTTTGAGACTTGAGGCAGAATGACATTGTCTTACTCTTATCTAGTAAATGTTTTGTGAGAAAGCATAAAGTAATACAAGTAAGCCCACACTTTACAATATTAATTTGATTCATTGTAAATCATACAGTTCTTACTCTAAAGTACCCAAATTGTTAAAGGAGTTGCAAGTTTAAAAAGCTCATTTTGGAATTCTGAATTCATAGGAGTGACAGGTGGTAAAAAGCTCTCCTGTCATTTAGATGAGAGCTGAACATGCAGTATTATTTTGGGCAGCTGCCGAGGGTAAGGAGCTATGTGTTTCTAGCACTCGTGTTAAGTGAACTGAAAACGATGAACCCTGTTTTGGGTCGAACTTTGCTTCCTTCTTCACTTTTTTCCTTTGAAGAAGAAGAAGGAAGAAGAAGAGAAAGAAGAAGAAATCGCCTTTTTTTCTTCTTCCTTCTTCTCTTTCCTTATTCTTCTTCCATCTCCTCATTTCTAATTCTTCTTCCGTATCCAATATATATTTATTTATATACTGTGAAACCATGTAGAAATTATATATTTTATCTAGTTTGCAAAGTTGATATAATTAATGGTCAATATTGACAAAGAGTAATAAATGTTTTGTTTCTTAAAGCCAATTTTTGTATCAGTCTGTTTGGAAAATATGAAGTAATAAGTGGGTTAGCCTAATTTTCAGGTAAATTCAAGCTGTCTTTGGCTGTTGATAATCCTTTACAAGTATCTAATGGTTAATCTTATGATTATTGTTTGGGTTTGTTATATGTTTGTATATCCATGCCAGACATGAGGTTCCGCTTAAGCAGAACAGTTTGATGTCTCCAGTGTGCTGCAATTATTAGGCAGTGTCTGCAAGATTGACATTGAAGAACAGTATGTGGCAACTCAAGACTTTAAGATTTAAAAGTTGTAGTAGAAAAACATTAGTTGACTTGCAGAAAATTTGACAATGATCACCTTATATTTATCATATCATTGATTTTTCCAATTGTTATATTGCACTAAGTATTTTACTCAAACTGTCCTATTAATAATAGTTATTTCATAACAATGATAGATAGATAGATAGATAGATAGATAGATAGATAGATAGATTGATAGATAATGTATTTATTTCTTTGTATATTGTATCTATTTTTACTCACTGATAGATATTATATAACTTGAAATTTGAACTCTCTAATTAACTTTGAGTTCATAAGAATAGCTTTAATTGAGTCACTCAATTAGCAAAGAACTGATTAACAATTTGCATAAATGAATATATAACTGAGTGGCAAAACTAAAACTGCTGTATGTGAGGGGAGATGAAAGAACTTGATAAAATTACTGTTTTATGTCTAGTTTTTCTCTGTTTTCTAAACATAACCACTCAATGTCTGTAGAACTATAAAGAATTGCATGAAGAGGTGAATTTACTTGTAGATTCCTGGCTATAGTTTAAACAGTTCAAGACATTGACCTGGTGGCATTTGTCATTTTAATGAATAGTGACAGGTGGTGAGGACAATTCCAGCTAAAGATGAATCAAATCTAAGTGCATTGCTAATCTTTCTCCACTAGAGGGTAGCTCTATTGGCTTTCCAGTAGAATTGCAGTTTGTGGAATTATATGAAGTCTTCAAGTCATTCCTTCTGTGAAGTATAAGTGCACATTGAAACAGATATATCTAATCATGGTTGATTAATTTTTATTGGTAAAAACTGACTTAAAGAAGTGGAGTTTTATTAAACAGGACAAAGTAGTGCAATGCATTTTGTAGCTCTCACAGCTCCTTTCTCAAGCACAATATGACCCGTCGGACGCTGCTCCTGTGTCACACAGAGCTCCGAAACACGTTGCACTACTTTGTCCTGTTTAATCAAACTCCACTTCTTCAAGTTTATCACCGACTAGTCTTTTCACCTCATTGCATAGTTATTGCACTTGACCATACCCGCGTATGTCCTCTTAACAAGGTGTTCTCTCCTGAGGTTACCCTGAGTGCAGAATTTTTTTTTCTTTCTTTCCACTTCCACTGTTATATGTCCTGGGGGCCCACCTTGCTCCCCTGCCTTTATTTCATGCATGCTCTCATCTGATGTCCCTGCATAGGGACAGGGTTTCCTCTTTTTACACCACTATGCTTCAAACTATCACCATCTGTGAAGCATTATAGGTCTATCAGGTCAAGACATATAGAGGAGCTGTCCAGGCCACCACATCTTGCCTATACCCAAGACTGTGACTGTAACAAAGAGACATTCTCTACATCGAGAGGAAAGAAGGTTCCTACATCAACATAGAAGGCGGTACTTTACTGTAAGAGCAGCGAGACTATGGAACTCTCTGCCTGAGGACGTAGTGATGGGAAATTCGATAAAAAAATTTTAGAAGGGCCTGGACACCATTCTGGAGCATTACAATATTACATTTTATAGTCTCTGATTAGTTCAGAAGGGTTGCTGATCTAGGGATTATTTCGATTGGTAGACCTGGAGTCAGGGCGAAATTATTTCCCTGTATGATGAGAATTGGTTCCAACTCATTGGGGGTTTTTTGCCGTCCTCTGGGTCAACATTAGGGGTGTAGTAGGCTGAACTAGATGGACATATGTCCTTTTTGGCCCAACTATATACTATGTTACTATGTAACAATACCAGAGTTTGAAAATATAAAAAAGGAAACAAGACATAAAACTATCATTCCATTAAAGATCCTGAACCTGCCAGGTCATAACACAGAAATCAATGAATTGTGACCATAAGTAATCTTCTTTCTTCATTGAAGAATAACCACTGAGATAATAGGCTACGCCTTTAATTTAATTCACTGTTAAACATCTTCTGACATTATAGAGATGTGAGAAGATTACATTGAGTCCAGATTTTGAAAAGTTTAATTTCACTGTGATAACTTTCTGCATCAATTTATCTTGTCTTAAGTTATTATCTTATCTTAATATAACAAAAAGTCATTTTAAGGCAATTGAAAGGGCAAATAAACTGGGGTACAGAAAGTTAGGCCACTCGCACACATGCTGTCAGCAAAACGCAATAACGGTGCTTTGCCATGATTTTACTTTTGTTTTTGGAGACAGGTTCCTGTCTCTGACAGCAGGTTTCAGCGCACCCTATCATTTTGATGGGTGATGAGGTGCGCTAAATGCGGAAAAATAGAGCAGACAGCGATCAAAAATTGCGGCGCTGGAAAGCACTACATTCTATCACATGCCTGCGAGGCTTCATTGAAATCAATGGAAGCGTTATACCGCAATTACCATGGTGTTCAAAACGTGTGAGAATGGCCTTATTCTAAGGCCCATTTACACGCAACGGTTATTGCTCAAAATTTGTTCAAGCAATGATTTTGAGCGTTACGTGTAAATGCAAAGCCATGGCGCACTATTTGTTCACTTGTCGTTTATCGCTGAGTTTCAGCCTGCATAAAAATAGTCGTTAGTTCATTCACTTGTTGTTAGGTTTAAATGGCATTCCTTCAGTCATTCAGTCTTTCAAAAGACTTGAGGGGAGGGGTGATTGTTTGCCCAGCTAACACAATGACTCACGCTGCATGGCTTTTTCTTCGCACTTATTAAAAACCTCCTGCCAACAGAGTCTTCGCATAAACACACACCCACCTGAGCAAGCAACATATACAGTGTTTACATAGCTAATCATGGAAATGGTGAGGATTTCATGTGATTGTTTTTACGTTAACGCTCAAGATTTGAAAGCAAAAAGGACTTTAATTCATTTGTTCACTCATTCATTCATTTAAATAACAATTGTTGCATGTAAATGGGCCTTAACATGTTACGAGTCAAATTAAACTTTGCTACATCTATAACAAATAATTCATAAATGTGACAATCTAGGGATCCACAGTTAGAGACCAGTTATACTTTCAGCTGATCTTTTTTTTACTATTTTTTAACTTTATTTTTCTATGATGTGGTCTCTAAGGGCTTAGTCAGATGAGCGTTTTTTTCTTAGTACATGTATAGGCACGCTAAAAAAAAAATGCACATTGCATGTAAAAAAGTCGCGTGACCGAGTGCCTTTACATGAGTTTAAAAAATCGCTCGTCTGACTGCGGCCTAAAAGGTAAGAAAACGACCTTTGAGGGTCTTGACTTTTTTATTCTTTTTAACACTACATGTGAATGTCATCAGAAAAAATGCCAATCCCAATCAACAATGCTAGAATTACGCTTTCTGGTTACCCCATCGCTAAGAAAAAATGTTATAAAAATCGATTGAAAAGTCATATGTACTCCAAAAGAAAGTAGAATAGAAACTACATCCTGTAAAAAATAAGCCCTTGCACAGCTATGTCGGCAAAAAAACAAAAAGTTATGGCTATTGGATAATGGTGGCAGAAAATAATTTCATTTTTTTTCCAAAGATATTTTATATTTTAAAAGTAGTACAGCAAAAAAAAAAAACAATATATAAGTTTGATATCATACTAAACGTACTGACCCATAGAATAAAGTCATCTTGTCATTTTTGCTGCAGTGTGCACACTGTGGAAACAAGACCCCTCCCCTCTCAATATGGCAGATTTTAAATTTTTTTCCCCTTCACTCCACTTAGAATTTTTCAAACGTTTTTCAGTACATTATATGGTACATTGAATAGTACCATTAAAAAATACAACTCGTCCCGCAAAAAACAAGTCCTCAGACAGCTACATGGATGTATAAATAAAAGAGTTATGATTTTTTCAAGGTGTGGATGAAAAACAGTAAATGAAAAAAGAAAAGAGCTGTGTCCTTAAAGGGGTTGTCCCGCGAAACAAAGTTGGGGTAAGCACTTCTGTATGGCCATATTAATGCACTTTGTAATGTACATTGTGCATTAATTATGAGCCAAACAGAAGTTATTCACTTACCTGTTCCGTTGCTAGCGTCCTCGTCTCCATGGTGCCGTCTAATTTTCAGCGTCTAATCGCCGGATTAGACGCGCTTGCGCAGTCCGGTCTTCTTCTTTTCTGAATGGGGCCGCTCGTGCCGGAGAGCGGCTCCTTGTAGCTCCGCCCCGTCACGTGCCGATTTCAACCAATCAGGAGGCTGGAATCGGCAATGGACCGCACAGAAGACCTGCGGTCCACCGAGGGAGAAGATCCCGGCGGCCATCTTCACCAGGTAAGTAAGAAGTCACCGGAGTGCGGGGATTCAGGTAAGCACTATGCGGTTTTCTTTTTTAACCCCTGCATCGGGTTTGTCTCGCGCCGAACGGGGGGGCTATTGAAAAAAAAAAAACCGTTTCGGCGCGGGACAACCCCTTTAAGGGGTTAAGGATGCCGGTCTGCACAATCTTCTGTAAAAGCGTGATACTGTAAAATAAAGTCTCTTAATAACTTAAAAGAGCATTAAACAGCTATTGAAGGCAATCTGTCAGCTCAAATATGCTGTCCAAACTGTAGGCTTCATGTTATCGTGTTATAGAGCAGGAGCTGAGCAGAGCAGCTATATAGTTTTATAGGGAAACATTCGGTATAACTTGTGTTTTGAGTTTAAGAGTCCAATGGGTGGAGTTCTCAGTGACTTGACAGCCTTCTCTGCATGTACAGTCTTGCATAGATAGCTGTCAGTCACTGATAGGACTGCCATTGGTCAGAATGACCGCCTTCATCTCAAAATATGCAGAGGTTTCTATGAATAAAACACAAGTTATACTGAAACTTTTCCCATCCAACTATATATTAGTCTGCTCAGCTCTTCATGAATGGATGAGTGAGAGCTGCCTCTGATTGGTGAGGGCTGTGACCAATCAGAGGCAGCCCATTCAGGAGGCGGGGATTTTAAATCCCCGCCTGCTGAATACTACTCAGAGCAGTTCAGGAGAACTGCCGGCCGGCCAAGGCGGAACTCCGGCTGCACGGACAAGGTGAGTATATATATATATATTTATTTTTTTTACACATTTTTGGATGATTTTCAGGGAAGGGCTTATATTTTTAAGCCCTTCCCGAAAATTCATCGTGCGCTCGCCCGCAGCCTATTGCTTTCAATGGAGCTGGCTTTATTGCCGGCTCCATTGAATTCAATGGGCAAACATCATTCTTCTCTGCCACAGCTGTTACAGCTGTGGCAGAGGAGAATGATTTGTGTAGTATATGTTCTCAATGGGGTCGGCGCTGCTGCCGCCGGCCCCATTGAGTGCATATAGAGAACACAAGGAATCGCAGATCGCAGATAGGCGCGATCTGCGATTTCTTGTGTCCTATAATTTATCGGACAAGTGCATAAAAAGCGCCCATGTGTCCGATACCATTGCAAAGCAATGGTTCTATAAAATCGCAGATTGCATGCACAAATCGCGCGAAAAATCGCCCGTGTGACCGAGGCCTTACATGTTGCCTGCAGTTTGGACAGCATGTTCCAGCTGTCTGATTCCCTTTAAGGGCTTAAAGGCAATCTTTAATAATAGACTAAAAGACCTGGAATTATTATTAATAATCTGGTAGCTACTCACAAAAGACAGTAAATTTTTGTGATCTTAGCAGTTGACTGCCTAAGTATGCACCCAATGACTAGGCACTCTGAAAGGTCTTTCTATCTGGATTTTTCAGGTTCTATAAACCTCCAAGGAAGAAGTAGATGCTCAGCTGATAGCTATCTTGTGTTTATAGCAATACTGCTGTGTGCAGCGGTAACATTTCTGAAACATTGATAATGTTTTGAGGTAAATTTTTGATACACATTTAAATAGCTGTAGGCCAGCAACTATATCTCCCAACTCCTCCAATACACATGCACTCTTTACTTAGAGCCTTGTGTGATGCAGAGCGTTAAGGCAGCAGAAATGCAGTCCTAAACTCTCGCTCACGACCTGAAGGTTGCAAGTTAATAATAATCTTTATTTGTATAGCACCAACTTAATCTGCAACACTTTCAAGCACTGGAGAACACAGACAAATACAACAGAGTACATGTGGTATACAATCAGTTTGAAACAAAGGGATGGGGGGTGATACAGAAGGTACAGGGGTGGGAGGGGGAGATAAGGCACGGGGAATACAGGTAGTGCAGTGGTCGGGGCAGTAAGGAGGTGCAGGGATAGAGGTCATATGCAATAGGCAGGGTGGAAGGTCTGGGGAGCCCATGGGAAAGGGGCAGGAGGACTAGGTCAGGAGATTTGGTGTCTGAAATTTTCGTGCATTAGGGATTGTCTGGATACCTTAGTGTAGAGCGTTCCAGAGGATCGGTTCTGCTCTGGTGAAGTCCTGGAGGCGAGCATGTGAGGTTCGTATTAGAGGGGTATTTAGCCTGAGTGTGTAAGCAGATCGAAATGTGTAGGCTGGGTGGTGTACGGACAGGAAGAAAGTTATGTACGGTTGCGTGGCACAGTGGAGAGCAAGTTCAATCCCCGCTTGGTTCAGGTAGCCAACTCAAGATTGACTCAGCCTTCCATCGTTCTGAGGTTGGTAAAATGAGTACCCAGCTTGGTGGGGGGTATTAAATAAAAATTAGCCGAAAGCACTGCAGAATAAGAGCTAATGCCTACGGCCAGGTTTCTGCAGCATTTCATGCGGTGGAAATCCGCAGCGTTATGCCACAGCTCTTAGGTTCTATTGAACCTAATAGCTTGATGTTCACGCTGCGGAATTCTTCTCTAATTGCCATGGCAACACACGTGGCTTTGTAGTCAATGGAAGCCGGGCGTCACGCTATACTTCCGGAAGTATCTCGTGATTATGCGTCCATGCCCACCCCCAGCTTGCCAGGTGGAACGCACACAGCAGATCCGGAGAGGTGGGTATGGGGTCTTTGGGGGGGGGGGGGGGGCGCCGTGACGGACTCCGCTGGGATATTCCACTGGCGGAGTCTGTTATGGCTGTGGGCATGAGGCCTTAAGGCTTTTACCCACCAGCGTTTTTTTAACGCTGCAATATTTTTTTTCCAATGGGACTTTCTAATGTTAAAATCGCATCGCGCAAAAATCGCAAAAGCACAAACTTGACATTATAAAGTCCCATTCAAAAAAGCGTTTTTCAAATAAAGAAAAACGCTAATGGGTAAAAGCCCTTAGTTGGCGCTATACAAATAACAAGCATGTCTTTTAAATGAGAAGGAAATGAGCCGCTGCCAGATACTTACTTTCATACCAACATCTGCTCTTAGGGGCAAGTTAGGTAACTCTCCCATGCACTTTAGATGTTCCATTGATACCGACAAATTTGGCAGGTTTAGCTGACATTTACCGAATGTTTATGGACACTTTTAAAACCAATATGAATATAGTTACCACATAAGTTGTGATAAAAGCAGTGGTACTCCCACCAGTGGCAGTTGAACAGACAGCTGATATGGGGCCCATGGGATGAGGACCCAGGGCTGAAGGGCCTCACCCCTGTCCCATCCAATGACTTTCTCCCCCCCCCCCCCCCCCCTGAAATTTAGGATGCTGCATTTGTTCCTGCAAAACAGAGCCCAACTTCTCCACTGTCTCCTGCTAGCACTAGAGAACAGGGGACAGGGGAGGAGTTGGGTGTTGTTTTATAAGGAGCTGTGCTGCATCAGCCAGTGTCATGAGTTGGGAAGGCTCCAGAGAGCACACAGGCACTATAACTCTGAGTTTTGCTATAAAGCCCCATGATTGCTATGTACTTACCTGGATTAAAATTCTCATTCCTGGATATTAGTACATTACAATTTTGCATCGAAAGGTGTTTGTCAAATTTACATATATGTTGTATACTTCATATTTCAGTGGAGCTATGAAATGTTTAATGGCAAATAATAATTTTTCTAGAAAACCCCTTTAATCTTCAGAACATTCTTGCATTGCTATGTTATTAATAATAATAATAATAATCTTTATTTGTATAGCGCCAACTTATTCCGCAGTGCTTTATAATACACATATAATTATATTTTCATGTCAAGTATTTAACAATGTAAAAAATGTAACTAATAAGGGATGCAACCTCCTAATAATATATTTAAATACAGTTTGCCTAATTAAATGAAATGTATCACAGCCCAATACAATATGTTGTTCTTGTGTTTTACATTGAAAAACATATGTTTGCGCAACTGTCTCCGTAAAACAGCTGTGTACAGTATGGCCTGCATCGACTTGTAAAGAATGCTGATGAAGAAGACATCAAAGATACAAAAGTAGACAATATATTAGAGAGTATTGTGCAATGTGCGACTATCATGATTGTATGTGTACATTATGTGTGATGTTATGTTTTTTTCATGCCAATTGCTTTGAAGTGTTCTAAGCGTAGAGCCAATAGTACAGAACCAGTTGCATTTTCTCGTGGCACTATCATGATTTTGTGACGCTACAAAGTCGCGCTACTTTGCAGCGCTCTTTTGCCAGGATTTTGGGAAGGCTTAAAATATATTCTGCTGTCAGAATCCGCCGGTCTACATGAGGATTTTGATGCAGATTTCCACCATTTTCAATAGTTAGACATGCAGATTTTGATGCAGATTTCTTCTGTAAAGTGTAATATTCCAACCATGTAAAACAGTGCCCTTAAGGCCTGTTCATGTCATGTTTGATTATCCGTTTCAAAAGGATGCATTAATAAATCCATACATTTTCAGTAGAGCTTCCATCATGGTTAAAAGTATCTATTTTATTCCATTTCAAAAGTTTTCATCAGGATTCATTTTTTTTCAACAAACAAGACAAACAGAGATGGTCTCATTTTCTATCCTATTGAACAACAATATCCCAACAGATCCGATTGTTTGTATAAGGCCAATCTATGGCAACAGGATGCTACCAGATAGGCTTCCTGCCGCACTTTTCTGTTTGACGTCCATTTTTTTTCTCGATGATAAAAAAAAGTGTAAATAGTTTAATAGAATGAAATGCATTGTGAATGTAGGCTATAACAAACTATTCTTCTCACTTCATAATCCACTGTTAGCTTGTTTCTCTATAGCTCAATCAGTGGTCATGTTTGTGATGGTTGTTCCACACCTTCTTCGCTTCCTTCTCTCTGTCTCTGTTCCATGTTTCTATGTTCTTTTTCTCTAGACTACTTTATTGGTGGTCGAATAGGATCCCACTCCTTCAATACCTAATATGAAAGCTGATGCTGCAAAAGACCAAGATTCAGTACCTGAGTCAGAGGCGTAACTTGAAGCTCCTGGGCCCTAATGCAAAATCAGTAACAGGGCCCTCAACTATAATTCTTTATTCATAGTACTGGGCTCCCTATATGGAGAAGAGAGGCCTTAGGGGCCCCCTAAGGCTCCTGGGCACGGGTGCAACCGCATTCCCTGCATCCACTATAGTTTTGCCAGTACCTGAGCATGTAAATAAAGGCACAGTCAAAGGGATCTAGATCAACACAGGCAGTGTAACTTTAGAACAAGGGACATTGCAGAGATCAGGTCATACAGAGCAGGTTCAGCAAGGTACAAACTGGCCAGGAGTCAGGGCATGCAACAGACAGGAGAATGGTCAATACAACAAGCCAAGGTCAGGAGTGGAGATTGAAAAGAAGTCATAAACCAGAAAGTCAATGCAAACTAAAAACCCCTTCAACTGGACCAAAAGACCAAAAAGCTTAGGCGCTTTCCTTACGGAGAAGGTGCCTAATATGAACAGAGTTCCTCCAAGATTGGCAAGGAACAGAATTGCAGGGTGTATGGTTGCTCTTTAACCTTTTCCAATCCAGCATCAGACCTCATCTGACATTGAGATTTTCATTAATAGCTGTGATGTTGGGTGAGGTCCGACCCATGTTTCTAACACTATGCAGGACAGCTCTCCGATGTCAGAGGCTATTCTGCATATGTATGTACAGTATGCAGGACAGCGTTCCATCGAATGTGAAACATTCATAACTCATGTTTAATTTTTAAAAAATTGCTAATAAAATCATCATGGCGATCATTTTTATGTATTTCTGTTGAGTCATTCCAAAGAATCCACAACGTAATTTCCCACCCAAAATAAATAAAGTGTGTGTGTGGCAGGGAAATTGGAATAGAAAGGGTTAACACTGCGAGCGTTTGCATACATGTGCCTTTTGGGCAGCAGAAGGGGAAAGGCAGTGTTGCGTCCAACCGGACATGCAATATTCAAAACAAACGAAAAAGGCACAATTGTGCAAAGGAAACATAAAACTACGGGAAATCCTCTCCCTATAAACCCCTAACTCAGGAGGGGGCCCTGCCTACTCGGCGGGCCGATCGCTCTGATAGGTGCGGACCCACACACGTGCCTGGGCCACTGACACATCCCTATCAGGGAGCTCTAGAGCAAAAGAAAGGGAAACAGAAAACCAAACAAAGTAGAAATAGGGACTTAGCTCGCACGGAGGAGTTTCAGTAGCTGTCCAGCGGCAACTGAAGCATTGACCAGCACAGAAGTAAATACTAGCACTGCTTAAATAGAAGCAGGGCTATTCAGCACCAGGTGAGGACTGACATTACTCTTGCAACCACCACACCCCTCAGCTCCAGGAGAGGTAGGAATACTGCTAAACCCTGGTCTGGCCTGAAAGCATGGAGGGAACCTCCGAACGGCTGCAACAGGCAGGAGGCTGGAGCCAGATGCCTGCTGTAAATATAGGGAGAGCATTGGAGTGGAGGAAAGATAGAAGAGCAAATTGTAACACATAAGTGTGAAATTTCGGTCCTCGTGTAGACTTTCTTTAAACATTCAAGAGCGATAGGCATGGCAAATCACAACGCCCATATACATATATACACTACCGTTCAAAAGTTTGGGGTCACATTGAAATGTCCTTATTTTTGAAGGAAAAGCACTGTACTTTTCAATGAAGATAACTTTAAACTAGTCCTAACTTTAAACAAATGCACTCTATACATTGCTAATATGGTAAATGACTATTCTAGCTGCAAATGCCTGTTTTTTTGTGCAATATCTACAAAGGTGAATAGAGGCCCATTTCCAGCAACTATCACTCCAGTGTTCTAATGGTACAATGTGTTTGCTCATTGGCTCATTGACCTTCCTGTGAGCAGATTGAGTTTCTGGAGCATCACATTTGTGGGGTCAATTAAACGCTCAAAATGGCCAGAAAAAGAGAACTTTCATCTGAAACTTGACAGTCTATTCTTGTTCTTAGAAATGAAGGCTATTCCATGCGAGAAATTGCTAAGAAATTGAAGATTTCCTACAACGGTGTGTACTACTCCCTTCAGAGGACAGCACAAACAGGCTCTAACCAGAGTAGAAAAAGAAGTGGGAGGCCGCGTTGCACAACTAAGCAAGAAGATAAGCACATTAGAGTCTCTAGTTTGAGAAACAGACGCCTCACAGGTACCCAACTGGCATCTTCATTAAATAGTACCCGCAAAACACCAGTGTCAACATCTACAGTGAAGAGGCGGCTGCGGGATTTTGGGCTTCAGGGCAGAGTGGCAAAGAAAAAGCCATATCTGAGACTGGCCAATAAAAGAAAAAGATTAAGATGGGCAAAAGAACACAGACATTGGACAGAGGAAGACTGGAAAAAAGTGTTGTGGACGGATGAATCCAAGTTTGAGGTGTTTGGATCACAAAGAAGAACGTTTGTGAGACGCAGAACAAATGAAAAGATGCTGGAAGAATGCCTGACGCCATCTGTTAAGCATGGGGGAGGTAATGTGATGGTCTGGGGTTGCTTTGGTGCTGGTAAGGTGGGAGATTTGTACAGGGTAAAAGGGATTCTGAATAAGGAAGGCTATCACTCCATTTTGCAACGCCATGCCATACCCAGTGGACAGCGCTTGATTGGAACCAATTTCATCCTACAACAGGACAATGACCCTAAACACACCTCCAAATTGTGCAAGAACTATTTACAGCAGAAGCAGGCAGCTGGTATTCTATCGGTAATGGAGTGGCCAGCGCAGTCACCAGATCTGAACCCCATTGAGTTGTTGTGGGAGCAGCTTGACCGTATGGTACGCCAGAAGTGCCCATCCAACCAATCCAACTTGTGGGAGATGCTTCTAGAAGCGTGGGGTGCAATTTCACAAGCTTACCTCAACAAATTAACAGCTAGAATGTCAAAGGTGTGCAATGCTGTAATTGCTGCAAAAGGAGGATTCTTTGACGAAAGCAAAGTTTGATGTAAAAACAATGTTATTTCAGATACAAATCATTATTTCTAACCTTGTCAATGTCTTGACTCTATTTTCTATTCATTTCACAACGCATGGTGGTGAATAAGTGTGACTTTTCATGGAAAACACAAAATTGTTTGGGTGACCCCAAACTTTTGAACGGTAGTGTATATATATTTTTTATATGTTCTTAGAGTGTGATGTTTGAAGAAGGTCCATACTAGGACCAATACATCACATTTACATAGATTTATATAGATTGCCAATAAATGAAAAACTGTTCTTTCATACATGATTTGGAGTACTGGATTCTGAATTATACATGAGGGCACAATTTGTCCTACAGAATAAAAGTGAAACTGCCCATACATGTTACAATATTGCAAAGAGAAATATTGTCTTTCAGAATGATACAACAGTCTCTCATAAGTATTAGAATGCTGTTCAGGCAGGATGACAATAAGCTGTCTGAAGTTTGCATTGGTGATGTATAAGGCTACTTTTACGTGGTACTAGAAGCAATGACTCTGAATTCTCCATCAACATAGATGGCCAAATCTGCAGCTGGCTGTGTCACCTTCCTACTATAAATAAAGGGGAAGGGATGATGGCCGTGTCAGATAGCTTACTGTTTACTTGTTTTTCCAGTTCATTTTTCTAATATATTTCATCTACTTGTTGTTATTATTTAGACTAAAAGCCTAAAAGATAATCCAAACAAACCATAAACAAGAAATAGAGGTTAGATTCTAACACCGCTAAAATAGTAAATCACCGCTGATGGCAAAGTAAACTCTGTGTGTATATCACATCGTTATCGTCATGTTGATGTTTACTTCTATTGTCCCCCAAAGTGACAGTTGTGAATCTCCTTCCCACAAAAACCTCCATCTGTTGTAATTTGTTCTTGTTACGCTTTATTTGACCATCACTGTGATTAAGGTGGGACACCTCCTTGATATTGGTGGCGTACCTGCCAAATAGATGACAGCTGGCTGCATTACCACATAAGGCTGGGTGAATGGCATCGCCCAGTGTTTTCATTTAATCATTAAGGCTGGTACTAGAGAACTAGAACCAGCTGTTCATCAAATGTGATGCCATGTGGCAAAAATACAGAGAGACATTAACCCTTGCGGTTCTTGTGTTGACTGAACAAGAGTAAAACGATGGAATACAGAGTTGATTAAACCATTTGATTTATGCAAAACAGCTTGCAATATATTTATTTTCTTCGACCCATCATGTGAGCAGAATATTATATAACATTCTAGCTTATATAAAACATCAAGATTCTCTATTCAAGGGGAATATTATGCAATACTCCCTGATCTTGGCAGAAGCCATTACTGTACATTTATGCACTGCTGACGAAAAGTGTTACAAATTTACAAGGGTCAAGGATTTTGATGTTTTCTTTCCTTTTCGAACATTATTCCTTGCAGATTTAAAACCAGTCAATCTGTCAACACTTAACTGGCCCGGCATGCAGATGGGCAGAATTGCTTTAAAACTCCCTTCAAGGAAAAGAAGAAAAGGAGTAAAAAAAACATATGATTAAATTAAAGTTTACAGTACAGTCCTTTTAGTTGAAAGACACAATGTACAAGCTGAAATCAGTTGAACATAGCCAGGGGGTATCCCGCTCTACAGAGTCCATTACCCACAGCATTTCATATCTAGGCAAGCAGAAAATGGAGACGTTGGCTTCATACTCTGAATAATAACACAAATATTTAACTCTCCTGTGAAATCGCCGTGTGATCTCATTTTCAGAGCTCACTCTCATCTCATGAGTAACCGTACAAGGATATTTATGACAATCTTAGCATGCGGCTTGCATTTTGGAACTTCATTTGGCCGATTACGTCATGCAGACATTCTAAGTATTTGCAATGTAAAAAAGAAAAAAACTTTATATTCAGTGTTCACAAGCACATCAGGTCTGTAGAATAGATTTCAATAATAAGGTTAAGGCTATAGCACAAATTCAGAAATCTAAATTGAGTAGTTAATGCAACATTTTTGGGCAATGTTTTTTTTTTTTGATGTGTGAGCAGTGTTTTTGGCCAACATAAGGTCATTTCTAGGCTCTGCCATATTTTGTATGACATAATACTTCGGAGGGAATTAGCATTAGGGCTGGCCTATATAGATTAGGCTTCCTTTTTCCATTTTCGTGCTAGAAAGAGTGATAATGGAGGAGACGGTAGAGTGACGGAGTCCTGAAGGAGAAGAAATCGAACACATGCTATTGAAATGCTACTCAGAGGTCAAGAGGCTGCCAGAAAGGAAGTAGCCATCACATATGTTCATTTACCTATGCATGGTATATTATGCTCTACTATCTATGAAGGCCTGCCAGACCGCTCTTTAAATCATTCTTCCCAAGCATTTGGAAGGGCTGCCCTTTCACTCAAATCCATTTGATTTTCTTTCCTTTTAAAATATTTCTACATATATAATTATTCATTTATGTACAACTCCAAAAATCATATCCCTCCCCCCCCCCCAAATCTAAACTAACTATTATATATTTAATGCTGACTGTGCCAATTAATCAGCTATAGCCTGTGCAGTGATCTCCAACCTGTGGCTCTCTAGCTGCTCCAAAACTATAGCTAACAGCATTCCCAGATAACCAAGTTGGAAGTTTTAGTTTTGCAACAGTTGAAGGGCAACATGTTGGAGACCACTGACCTATGCACTTTTGTAATTTTCTTAACTGATTTCCATTCTAATTTGGACAATCTCCATTGGTGCTCAATCAAACATGCACATTTTCACCTCATCCGCCTCCTTACATGATTAGGTCTGTCTAGTACCCAGCATAAAATGTACAGCTTTATCTAGCACAGACTTCCATGTGTACAGGCCATCTACCTCAGCCCATACTATGAAAACTACACAGCAGACCGTGCAGGAGTTCATTGTTCTGTGTCACTGTAACCTTTCTCTCTATTTTAGTAAAGTGCATTCCTGCAAAAGTTGTTTAATACCACTGTGTGGTAGCCATTGAGGATATTACTGAGCAAACTGAAACAGTTGAACCCTGTTTCGAGTCAAAGTTTGCTAAAAGTTCAACTTGGCGCAAACGTGAACCTCAGGTGGTTTGTCTCGGCCAAATCCACTAAAATTACTTTTCTTCTTCTGTTATACACCAGTTTTAGGAGTATTGGTGAAGTTCTGATTTAATTTCTAACTAATTCAGACTAAGCCAAACTTTTTGTCCAAATTCGGCAAACTTTTGAAAAGTTCGCTCATCACTAGCCAAGAACTAAAGTTAGAAAAAGTGATGTATAGGAACTGAAAATATGAAGAATAACACAATGATTGTACTTGAATCAGTGCGAGAAAAGCTGCAATAGTACAAAGGAATGGAAATAAAAGCTAGAGTCAAGGGATCACTAAGAAACAAGGAAACGGAAGAATTGTGAGAAGATCGGGAACTTTCTAAACAGGTATTATTTATTGTAGAAATCAGCTCATGCAGTAAGTAGAATGAAGAAACAATAAATTCAGAATACAGCTGGGACAGTGAAGAATAATGCACAGAAGATCAGTGTCAGACAAAATTAACTAGTAGATGCAATTTAGTCTATAAAGAACAGGCTAAACATGACAATTATATATGATACTATAACCAGTAGTAGGGCTATAGAGGCCTAGTTACATTTACTTAGCCGGAGTATATCCTACTGATAATGGCTCTCTTTTTTAAGCTGACACTCGTATACTGGACTAGATGTACTTATATATATTTCAGATAAAGGAGTATCGAGGATCAGAAATACATGACTGCTTTCTTCCAAAAACAATGCCATACCTGTTCACAGGTCGTTTGTGGTATTGTAGCTCAGCCCCATGCACTTCAATGGAGCAGACTGGAAATAGTAGACTCATCCCATGGACAGGTGTACTCCTGTTTTTAGAAGAAAGCAGCCTTTTTATTTCTAATATATTAGAAACCCCAGGGATGTAACTATAATGGGTACAGCAGATATGGTTACATCCAGGCCCAGAAGCTTTAGGGAGTCCATAAGGTCTCTCTTCCACATATAAGGAGATTGATATTATGAATGAGGCGTTATAGTTGGGGCACCCTGTTACAGATTTTGCACGGAGGCCCACTAGTTTCTAGGTACTTCTCTGGTGAGAAAAGTGAAGGAAATAACTAATTCCTCATATGTTTTATCTATCCTCTCAGAAAGAGACACAAGCAGACTATTAGCAAACCATGGCCTCATTCACACGGGCGATGCATTGATATGCCGGCCGCATTGCGGCAGTATCGCATTAAGGTAGAATAGCCAAGTCCAGAGATTAAAGGGGTTGTCCGGCCATAAACATTAGATCTCATTACTTCTGTTTGCCCAATACAATGCACTTTGTAATATACATTGTGCATGGTAAATGAGGCAAACAGAAGTTATTGACTTACCTGTAGGGGTGCCCCCCCCTGTGTTGCTCCTCGGTCGTCCCTGGTTACGACAAGAAATCTTCTTTTCTTGTCGGGCCGGCTCCAGGTCTTGACGGGACGTCGGGGACGCGCTTCTCACTTCTGCTCTCTACTGCGCATGTGCAGTAGAACTTCAGCTGCTGGGAACCTCTCCCAGGGGGCGCGCGGCTGCTGGCATCTGTAAGGTAAGTGGACGGCCGGGCTCTCGCAGGGGGGGGGGAGGAGGCAGAGGGGTGTGTGTGTGTGTGCTGCTGGTGGTGGTGACCGGGCAGTCAGGAGTCCCGGGGGGGGGGGGGTGCTGCTGGTGGTGGCCGGGCTGTCAGGAGTCCCGGGGGGGGGGGGGGGTAAGTGGACGGCCGGGCTCTCGCAGGGGGGAGAGGGGGGTGTGTGTGTGTGTGTTGCTGGTGGTGACCGGGCTGTCAGGAGTCCCGGGGGGGTAAGTGGACGGCCGGGCTCTCGCAGAAGGGGGGGGGGGGAGGGTGTGTGTGCTGCTGGTGTCGGCCGGGCTGTCAGAAGTCCGGGGGGGAAGGGGGGGGGGCATGTGTATGTGTGTGTGGGGCATGCTTGGTGCTACTTTCACTTTCAATAGCCGACGATCGTCAGCTATTGAAAGTGCTGCTAGAGATCAGGATCTGCTCCTACAGCTCTGACAGGTGTAGCAGTAGATTATTTCATCTTCCCCAGCATGTTCCCTCATCACTGGAGGCTGTGACACTGCAGTGTCCAGTGATGAGGGGACATGCCGGGGAGATGAAGGAATCTACTGCTACACCTGTCAGAGCTGTAGGAGCAGATCGCACTGCTCTCCCTGCTCTCTCATTACTTTGAATGGGGCCAGCCGGCTGCTGGCTCCATTCAAAGCAATGAAGCGTGCATGATGCCGGTCCTCCAGTCATGTGGCCGGTGTCATCGGGAGCGCGCACTGAGGAGAGAGAGGCAGCAGTGCATCATGGGAACTACCCAGCGGCGCCATCTTTGAAAAATCCTTCAGGCAAACTTTATAAGGTAAGAAAAGGAATAAAAAGGTGAGCAAAATATCGTTTTTCATGGTTAAAGCTGTAATGTGTGATGCTTCTCCACTACAGGGCATTCATTGGGGAAAAAAAAAATCAGTTTCGCCGGCGGACAACTCCTTTAATTCGCGTTTTTCTCGTTCATTGACATGGACATATTGCGTGAAAAATACGCTGCAGCCTAGAATTCCATCGGTCAACAAAAGTCCTCTGAATTACCTTTAATGAATAACTAGAGCCAGCTGTCTTCTTTTCTTAGCGCCGAATGCAGATAAACTCTCCTCTTTTTTTCCCAGCTCCCATAGGAGTCTATGGGAGCCTTCAGCATTTTTTCGTTAAAAGCTAGGTCAAGACCTATCTTTTGACACAGTGCGAAAAATCGCCAAATGAAAATGAAATTTTTTCACATTCCCAAAAATCGCCCATGTGAATGAATGCATTGGAATCCAATGCTTCACAAGGTCATGATATTCAGCAGCCCTTTTATCGCAGCAACACAGCTGCATAGTAACTCGTGTGAGGCCCATGGGATGTGGCACCAGGAATATCCCATGGGCCTCATTCTGCCACTGCTGAGTATTGTGAGAATCAGTTTTTTCTAAATAACTGAACCAGAAATATTATATCCACTTTCATGCAATAGGACACAGTACACATGTGCATTGCCATACTGTTAAAAGGTACATTTTTAAAATTACCTAAGGCTCCTCATAAAAAAGTAATACATACAATCTGGAAATACAAATAGTTTTAAGATGAATACTGCAGTATTTTAGCATATCATATCACAGGACCCCTTTTCCTATGTGGCCATGAACAGTATGTAGTGATGTAGTGTGAACCTTTCATAAGAAAATACATAATCATTTTACATCTACAGTAACTTCAAGAGGAAAACCTGGGTTTGAGCAGCAAATAATAAAAGCTGTTAAAGCTGCATAGAAGTGAACATATTTCTGGAGATTTATTAAAACTAGTGACAGTGAAAAAATAAAATAAGCTGCCACAGCAATCACATAGACTTCAGTTCTTATATTCCAGAGGTCATGTGCAAAGCCTGCTAGTTTTGACAAATATCCCGCTTTATCTTGAGAGTGATTTCTAGTACGCACACGGCTCACACACCTGCATTTCCGAGTCGGTAGAAGTGCTTCTGTGGAGAACGGACGAGGCATGCTTAAGCAATCTAATGGCAGAGGAGATATTATTTTTAAACATTTTATTTTTACTGAATTTGCATATTATGTGATTAAAGTAGATTCATATTTTAAGTCTTTCCGTGGAATTCTAGCTGCAGTACTAAAGCCAATCACAGAAAATGGCCATTACTTACTGAGTGAGGAGTGCATATAGATGCATCCTCTCACCATGCAGGTAGCTGACTACCAAATGGAGGAGCGACTTACACCTGTGAGGACACCGATAAGACAACCACTCACACTGCCTCTTGATAATGAGGGGGGTGGATGCTTGGTGTACACTCCCACACATAGTGGATACAGGGTGCCAGACCATTCTGATATATGTAGTTCACCATGCAGACCAGCAACCTAATAATGACACCATGATAATTCGGCGGGTTGCCCTGCACTTCCATCAGGGAACCACATTGGTACTGCCACCTTGGGCTCCCCCTGGAGTCCTAAAGCCATACTGCATGTGAATGATAGATAATAAATGCAAGGCATTGGTTGGATTTTGGCCAAGATACATGAGCCCACTAACCATTCACATGTAGCGTGGCTTACATTTGCGTCTACGTATTGCATAATGCAAGAGCACAAAAATGAATGCAGCATGTTATATTTGGCCGCTTATAATGCACAAGAAAGCCCATTGTTCTCCATGGGTGTGGAATCAACATTGCCCATATGCAATCACATTGCATATGGGCAGATATTTAAACAAAAAAAAAAACTAGAAGACTGTGCATGACAGCGTGCGGGAGATATGCAGTCATGCTCAATATAATATCGCTCCACAGCGGTAAAACCCTGCGTGACTCACACAGGGTTGTACACATAAGATCATATAACCCGGCCTTAGAGTTACAAATTGTGCAAATTAAGATACTACTTTATAGAACAACCTGTCAAAATCCATAAAATATGTTTAAAATAGGACAAAGGCATCTATTCAACACAACCAGAAATCCCCCATTGACCAGGTCTCTGTCCAAGGTTCTGAATCGTCATTCACCACTGAATTCAAAAATGAGAGTTGTTCAAAACTGGACTACCTCTCTAGCTTCTATTGATATGGTTTAGTAATTAGTAAAACACATTAATGATAAACTGTCATATTTGCATAACTTTATATTCAAGCAGCACTATAGTTAAATCAACACGGCAACAAATCACCAGTCTTGGCTGTACTGCAATACGGGAAAATTCTGACACTAACATTATATACAGGGTGTCTCAAAAAATGTAGACGTACTTTGAATGATTATAAAGTCAATGCTCATTAACATATAGTTCATTAATCCATGCAGAAATTAATTGTTCTTTTTGTCAATGTCTGTTTTCATACTGATGACCGCTTTGGTCCAGGAACTGCAGATAATGCGGAGCAATAGAATCACAAATATCAAGAATCATTTCTTGCTCACTGTCTTCCCTCAGTTTGTTGACTTTGTGCTTTTTTGCCTTAAACTTTATCTTTTAAGTATCCCCATAAAAAAATCAACTGGTGTGAGGTTTGGTGAACGCAGGGTATATTCTACTGAACCTCTTTGTCCAGTCCATCAGTTTGGCACATTATTATCAATGTAAGCCCTTACATCACAATGGTAGTGTAGGGGTGCTCCATCTTGTTGGAAATAACATCTTATCCTCGAAGTCCTCTCAAATGCATGGCATGACAGATTGCTGCAGCAAAGTCAAGTAAATAGTACCATTCACCTTAGAATGGTCCAATTAATCCCTTCGTTGATAAGCCTCACCACACTATAAGGGTTTCTATTACACACTGCCATTACTGCACTGAAAAACTCAGGATAGCCACATTGATTACAGCCACCACCTGGATGTAAGTAAGTTCAGGACAACTATGAGACGTCCAGCTATAGCACCGAGCAGCAATGGCACCATGTAATAGCACCCTAACTCTTGGTAAATTACCATGATGTTCCTCCCTAATGGGGATTTGTAGGTGTCCGGTTGGTGCAATTGTGGCGGTTAATTGGGCCATTAACTTTAAATGTGGCTTCATTGCTCCCAACAATTTTTTTTCTTATTGTGCATCCCCGGCACATCTTGCCAAGTACCACTCCAAAAACTGCACTTTCTGGTCCGGATGATCTTCATTGAGATCATGGACTATTCTTGGAATGTAACTTGAAAGTGCTTCAAAATGTAATGGACACTTGATGCTAAAGTTCCTATCTCACGACCCACTTGCCGCACAGATTTTCTTGGATTCTGGAGGTGCTTTTCCATCAACCTTTGTTGGGTTTGTTGATATCCGCGGCATTACGGAATGTTTCTTGTGGACATTCTGAACAGTTATATCTATTTCTTATCTCTAATTCTAGGGACAGTAGATAATGTACGTAGATTTGTTTGAAACTGTGTTTTTCCACTTCAACTGCATTTTCAAACTTCCAGCAGCACTTTAGGATACATTTCCTTTGTTCAAAGCTTAGTCCGGCTTCACCAATTATTTCTAATCAGGTTAGCCGGAAAAGAAGTGAAAATTAAGTGGGGGAGATAAATCAAAACTGATGCAAAGGAAAACTGGCTTAGTTGTACATAGCAACCAATTAGGTCTCTGCTTTCATTTTCCAAGAGTGGAATCTGATTGGTTATTATGGATAACTAAATTAGTTTGTCTCTGCACCCGTTTTGCTTCATCTCCCCCAGTGAGTTATAAGGTGTTAAAGTGTGTATGCATTTTTTGGGGCACCCTATATATAACATTTTAAGTATATCCAGAGGTGGAGAGTAACTTATACAAAGAGGCATATTCCCACTAATGAAGTGAATGGTAAATGCTGTTCAATTTGGAGCACTCTTTGCTACATCTCTTTACGCGGCATAGGTAATTTACAGCAGGATCACTGAATATAGCCTTTGGCTTAACATTCCTTATCTATGGAAATGGGGATTAGCAAGTGCTTAGAAATGGCTTTATTAATCGCGGCCAATAAACGCCATTATGCACTGTTGCAATTAGGATCACAGTCAGGTGTTAACTGGCTTCACTCTACCAGTAGTATTGCTTTTTCTCACATGAAGCGCTGAGATAGCAGACCAAATATCCATGGCTGATAACATTCTCGCTCTCTGATCTCTTCAATACTATACGTATCTTACAACGTAATTCTTGATTTAGAACAAAATGAGTATTACAAATTAACAATGTGTGACCTAATGTGCAGAGAATCCATTATGTAAATATGCCCAGCAAGAGGTAATATGAGTGCAATAAATTACATGGTAGCTTTGGCTTTAAAACAAAGACATTAGAAAAAAATCTATTGTATGAACAAAGTTTTAATATTAAACATATTTCTTTTTTTTAATATTTAGAACAATATAATGGCAGAATATAATGTCACAATCTAGATTTTAAAAAATCCACAGATCCTGCAGTTTTTCACTGACTACTAAGCCTAATAATATACAGACACATACTATTATGTAACGAAAACTTTTCAGAAGTTATCTCATAATCATCATAGACAGGATTACAAATAACAGGTTATACCCATAAATAGCTAACACAGGATCATCCATTTGCAATAAGTGATGGTCACAGCTTACCTCCTCCTCTTTCCTGCACAATGCCCTCTGCACAGGTCACAGAGCATAGTCACAACACTCCACCATAGACGTTAATGGGTCAGCTCCTATCCATTGTGTGTGGCCTATTAGGCTGCTGCTCAGGCAAGATGGCAGCCCCCATAGACATGTACAGAAAATAGAATAAAAAAATTTTAACAATCAGATTTGAAAAATTCCTTCCTTATCTGGTTTTACTTAGTAAAAAAATATAAAGTGTTTTTTTCCGGGCTTCTATGATTGATGACCTATCCTCATGATAGGTCATCAAATGTTGATTGGTGGGGATCCGATGCTCAGGATCCCTGGTGACCAGCTGATCCCTCGGCCCGATGTTAGTGTAGTGGGACTGGACATCGTTATCAAGGTCAGAGCAGTAATTCTAATAGGTGGCTTCTCTCCCATTGCAATCAATGGGAGTGAAGCCACCTATTACATTTCTGGCTCCACATTGGTGTTTTAAACTTTAGTCATAGTAGCGGTCCTACAGGACTTAGAGAGACATGAAAAGTGTATTTCTGCTACTTGCTATTCTTCAGTCTTGCAATTAGGTTTTACTTTCTATCTCTTTACTCCCCATTTCTTAAATCCATGTTCCGAGGCTTCCAGGGACCCGTGCATCATACCAATGTGCAGCTCATCCATGTCGTCCTATTCAAATACGCTATTGTTATTTCAAAATAGGACACCATAATTAAGATATAGCACTGGATCAGTCTTTTTGACTACACCCTGTATACTAACGTACAGCATGCTGCAAACATGTAAAGTTTTTAATAGTAAAATTTGCCAATGTGCTCTGTCCAGCAATTCAGGGACTGTGGCTATACACACTTTTGTGTATGCTGACATGAGACTCGTCCATGACTGAGGAATGTGTATACTGTGGCAAGGCAGTACACAGAAGGCCTGCAGAGGGCTGTAAAACAGGCATTATGTGTGCTAATTAGCAGGGATAGCTGTATGGGTGTATCTGCGGGAGATTTAACCTCCAGACACAATGACCCACAAGGCTGCTGCTGGAGGTACTTGCTAGGAGGAGGCTGAAAGACTGAGGTCTGTGGCGGACCAGGCTGTGGTACGACCATGAATCAGACAGGGAAGGACGCCCCTAGACTGACACCCTGGTTGGGTATGCTGTTGAATATTGCTGTTACGTGTAATGGTACTAGGCCACTGTGTTAGATAGGAGAGAATCCTATGTGAGTTAGTAGCCATACACCTAGGATTTCAGTTGTTAATGCATGTGTGCACTATGACCACCTTTGTAACTATTATTTGCTGCCAAAATAAAAAGGACTTCCTGAATTTTACCACCTATTTTGGTCTGGATATAGATGATTGAAGTGCGGCCATCTACCTAGTTGGAAGAAAGGTGGTGATCCTGCCAGATGTCTGCCTCCCTAATTGTCAGAATACATATATTACTTTTTTACTCTGCCTTCATTCACGCTGGATCACTATGTGACTTGACAAGTTATGTCATCTTGAAGCCATGATGAATTGTCACATGCATTGGAAAGAAACCTCAATTTGTTTCATGGTTTCCTGCAATTGCACCTGTGAATTTATCAATTTATAAGTTAATATACTAAATCCTAGTAGAAGGACAGGTAAAACAAAGAAGGACATTCTTTGGTAATGACAAGCCCAAAAGGGGACCTCTGCTTTCTCTCATGCCTCATCACTAATTAGCTGTCAGCCAAGCTCCATGTTCATAAAAATCCATGAAAGTCAACTCTTACGTCACAAGTACAGGTATAGTACATGACCTCCAATTTCTCGGGAAACCATTGTCAAATACTGCAAGACAGAAGAAAAGAAGTAGATAATTGCTGCTTCCCATAGACAATAGAAGAGACATATAATCATTGACTTGCATCATGGAGTAGATTGTAATAGAAACACTGGGAAACCAAAGAGGAATTTTATTATATAAGTATATTTTAAATGTTACACAGTAGTTGAAATTATAGAAAAAAAACATAATAAAATCCTAACTTAATCACATACAAATACTTGACCTAAATAGGTTCTCCCACTTCTAGCTATTAATGACCTATCTCGGGAGGTCATCAATAACAGATCAGCAAGGGCCAACCGGTTGTGACCACTGACGATCAGCTGTTTTACTCGGCCAGTATCTGTGTATATGGAATAGTTACTCTGCGGAAGCAGACAGCTCCATACATTGCACAGTTGCCCCGATTCGTATTGCAGGCAGAGTTCCATTCACTTCAATAAGAATTAGCCTGCAATACCAGCTGGGCCATTGCGTATTGTAGGGAGCTATCTGTTTGCTTCTGCAAAAAGACAGCTTCATACACATAAATAGGGAAGCAGCTGATCACCGGGGTCACGAGTGGCGGACTCCCACTGATCTGCTATTGATGATCTATCTTGAGGATAAGTCATCAGTAGCTAAAAGTGGGAAAACCCCTTTAAAGTTGAGCTTTTATTACAAGATTTGCAGCGATGCTTGTCCTTTATTCCTAATTATAATTCTAAAGCAAGATACCTTTAGTGTCATGCATATAAAAGTGTCAAAATCAGAATCTAGGAAGATTTAGTGCTAGGTGATTATGATAAAATAGCTAAAGTCACAGCAATTTCCTAAGATTGCAGCTGGACCTATTGCCAAGTAGAATTGCATAGCATCTAATTTACTAAGGCACAATGTCCTGTTGCTGAGGAGAAAATAGCAGGTAAGGTCTTAGAGAGCTAATATAGATTATATCACTAAAGACCTATTCAAACTCTGCTTCACCTGTGCAAGATGTAAGAAATGCACAGCTGTATGTATATGGCAGAATTTTTCTTTTTCTTACTAGAGATGGTCCACTTTGGACATTCACTGCTTGTTAGAAGGATCCCTTAGTAATAGGTTGATCACAAAGTATTCCTCTGCTGGAACTAGCAGTAATTACCTATATCAGTGGGATAACCTTGTAGAAAGTGTTCAGTTTCTCTGGGAAAATTAAGTATTAGGCAGTACCCATTTATATCAATGGACAGGACAGATCCCCCAGAGAGAGAAAGACTCTTTATAACTGCTGTACATTCTGGCAAAAAGATGAAGGGCCTGAACAGAGGACCCTTCTATTACCTAATAGGGAATACAAATGAGTGTTCCAAACTGGACGAATCCTTTAAAGTGGAGAAGGTCAAAGAGAAAAGAATAGGTCAGAGCACCCCAGTAGGAGAATCTGTGGCACACAGAGCAAACTGGTGCACTATAGCCTAGGAGACATGGTAGTAGTGGTATAAAGTGGGTGCTACCAGCCTAAAACATTGGGCAATCATAGGCCATATGAGCACTGGATGCTATTATAAACATTAAAGTGTAAGTTAGTAAGGCACTGGTGTGACATGTTGGCAGGTGGTAACTTTTAGTAGACTGAAGCCAAGAGAATGAGTTCAAAGAAACTTTATTCTAAGCCAGAGGGTAATGTGTTTTAAGATTCGCAGACCTCTTCATCAGGCAGCTGGATAACTATGTACTTCTATTTTAATTCCACAAAGAAAGGACTGGCAATCATAGCATTAGTGGCCAGCAGTAACAGATGACTGGTGGTGGGGCAGTGTTGAAAGGTCCTTTCTGCAGGGGGTAATATGTGTTATGTTATTTTTTTTAAATAGAATGCGAGAACAAGCTAATATATATTTTTTTCTATTATATTTTGGCGATTTAAAATAATGGAACAACTTTAGAAAGGGACATACACTGATGAGCCATTACATGAGATTAATAACATTGATTATCTTGTTACAGTGGAACCTGTCAAGGGATAGGATATATTAACTAGGCAGTCCGTGAACACTCAGTTCTTGATGTTAATGTGTTGGAAGCAAGAAAATGAGCAAGCATTAGGATCTGAGCAATTTTGACAAGGGCAAAATTGTGATAGTTAGACGACCAGGTCAGAGAATCTTCAAAATAGCAGGTCTTGTGGAGTGCTCCTGGTAAGCAGTGGTTAGTACCTACCGAAAATGTTCCAAGAAAAGACAACCAGTAAAGCAGCAACAGGGTCATCAGGACAACTAAAAAAGGCTGGAACCCATAGCAACATTTTGAATGAGGGCCCCTTCAAGCATTAACATTTACCAGCCCTATATAAAAGTAACGTAAAAGTTTATGTAAGGACACACTTTTCTGTTGGGTTAAGCTAAAAAAATAAACGATGAAAATTAGGCCGCTAAGGAGTGTATGGCCTGACTGCCGACCGAGGCGGCCCCTGCTCACTGAGCTCATCTCGATATAATACCTCTAAGCAACTCTACTAAGCTACAGCAAGATGCCTTACCAGTATGGACGACCACTCCATCTTTTGAGCTTCCTCTATGACACACAGTAAGACCACAAAGACCTCCCAGCAGCGGGTTGAGAACTTCTTTTCCTTGGCGCTTAGAGGGACCTTGCAGCTGGTGTCAAACTCTCTGAACCCAATGCTGGTAGTGCTGTGGCATCGCTGCTGGCACCCTCTTCCAGTTCCCTGGGAAATCCACATAGGGATGTTTTTCGTCCTGTGCGATGTGTGTGAAACTCCCACACCCATTACACTCAGCCCTGCTCCCTCTCCCAAGATGGCGCCTGGCCACATGTCTCCTACAAGAGAAAGTGCTTCCCCTACAGCCAGCTCTGATAAAAGGATACTAAGACTGGAAGCCTCAAGCTCCTCACAGCTCTCACCATCAGCTGCTGAGGACTTTATGATTAAGGTTCGTTCTTCTGATCAGCCCGCGTCCGAGGCTTTTATAAAGAAGATGACGCTGGCATTAAGGAACTCCCTTAAGTGATCTTAACTCCATTTCTGCCTCCTTCAACTCTTTGGTTAAAGAAGTAGAAGAAAGAACAGCTCACAGTGAACAAATGGAAGAATTGACAAGTTCACATAATTCTTTAATAGATGCACATTATTCCCTTGATGAGGATGTAGTTCTCATTGAAGCCAAGCTTGTGGATTTGGAAGACCGTAATAGACGGAACAATAAACTAGAATGGAGGATTACCCTTCATCAGGCAAATTCTTTTACCCTCCCAAGTTGAGCAGGTTTTGATTCCTGCTAGTACGGATGTGCTTTCTGTTGCTCTCGCTTAAGCCTTCTATGTTTCAGGTCATTATGCTTAAGAAACGGTATGTCAGTCTTGGACAGTTTTGTTTGTTATAATTCTCTTTGTTTCCTTTTTTCCCTACATCCCTTTAAAAATTGGCAGTGCTCTGAGCTTCCAACACACTCATGATCCATTTTCATTTTTTATATAGGTCAGAAGGGGTGTTGTCTCTCCTTAAGCAGAGCACCCAACAGGTGTGTGGAGACACCTAGTAGGTGAATGGGTCAGGGGGGCATCGTCTGTCCCCAAGGAGAGCACCCAGAAGTGGTGAGGAGACACCTAGGAGATGAGTGAGGGGACTAAAGGCCCATTTACACGGATCGATGATCGCTCAAAAATCGCTTAAAGGCGATCGTTTGAGCGATAATTGTTGCATCCAAACACACGCCCATCGTGCACTTTTCGTGTTGGCTGATCATTAAATTCAGGCAACCTAAAAATCGTCATGCGGTCTTATCAGGACTGCATGCTGAGTTCTCCACGGGTAGTGCTGATAGCATTACTGTGGGAGAACAAAGAGCTGAATGGAGATAATAGCCCTTCAGCTATTAACTGCATTCAGCTAAAGGCTTCATTTCCACGCTCATAAGCTATTAAGTAGCTGAGTAGTTACTTAATAATTTATGCAAAATGATCGCTCAAAGCTGTCACTCAAACTGTTTTCCTTATTTGCATTTTTTACACGTGACTCAAAAAATGTTCTCTCAATGCTAAAGAGTTGAATTCACCATTTACGAGCTCTTTAGTCTGGAGAGATGAACTGCACAACAGGGTTGCCATTACATGCATTTAAGAGATGCATTTTGAATCTGCTTCGTGCACTACTTTCTCCCACAAGAAATTCTTCAAAATTGTTTTGTTTTGTGCCGATGGAAAGAGGGCCGGGGTCATGCTTGCAGTGAGGGACAACATGAACTTTGTCCTCTCTGAGCAAATTATAATTCCACATGGCAGATTCATAATTCTATGAGGCTCAATCAATGACACCCAAATGACCCTAGTAAATATATATGCCCCAAACTCTACCCAAATCATTGTTTTAAACAAAATCATCAAAAAAAAGTTGCAAAGCCCATATAGGAAAACTTATAACTTGCATAGATTCTAATATCATCCCAGATAAACAGCTTGACTCCACTAGCTCACTTAACAGGACTTTCCCAGTTCTTGGTCCATGGCTCTACAAAGAAGCTCTCTATGACACATTTAGGTGCCTCAACTCTTTCTCTAAGAAATTCACATATTATTCCCCTCATCACATATCCTTCTCCAGGATTGGTGTTTTTCTAGTCGACAGGTGGACCCTTTCTGGCACCCTAGCCATGGAAATCGGCAATACAACTTGGTTGGACCACTGCCCTATCTTCCTTAAGCTCACGTTACTTACTTCACAAATTCACCCAAAAGTTGGAGAAACCATATTTCTCTAATGAAAATCCTTTAATACAAAAAATGATCGAAGAAGCTTTGATCAAGTATGTTTCGATTAACGCAAACCCAGACACGGAAATATTCCCTACATAGAGTGCTCACAAGAGGAAAAACAACTGCAGATAAATGGCCCCCTCCCACAGATCTCTAGCCTAGAGCAGATTATACAAATTACCCCCTCAGATTTCCTTCATAAAGAACTGTCACTGTGACATGACTTACATTGTGCCTTAACTGAGGAATACGATAAGTCGATACAATTCTCCCGCATGACTTACTAAACGTCCTTTAACAAGCCTTCAAAGTTAATAGCCAAAATAGCTAAACAACGCGTGTTATATCCGAAATTCCTTTTCTATTTAAACAAGATGGCTCAGGGGTAAAGTTATCACACCCCCAGGATATAGCTGATGAATTCAGCCTATTTTATTCCAAGCTATACAATCCACATTTCCACACCTCAAGCCAACATTAGTCTAATTAATAGTTTCCTAGAGAAAATAAACCTCCCTTCCATTACAGAAGAACAACATAGAGTTTTAGATGTTTCTGTCTCCCTTTCGGAGGTATCTACAGTAATAAAGTCCCTGAAGGCTTATAAATCTTCGGGACCCAACGGATTTTCAAATGAATCTTACAAAGACTTCTCTTTGGTCTTGGCCCCTTATTTATCTGAAACGTTTAACAAAGCATTCTCCTACGGGAAATTACCAGAAGAGATTCTCTGGCCTACCATAATTACTATACCTAAAACTGAAAAATCCCTAAACTCTCCAGCAAATTTCAGGTCCATTTCGCCGCTAAATTGTGACACAAAAATCTATTTAAAATTTCTAGCTCAGCGACTTCTAAATGTGTTTCCAAAAATTATTCACAGTAACCAGGTGGGATTCACAAAGGAGAGACAGGTATCTGTTGGGGGAAAATGGGTGCTTAACCTCATGGCAGTGGCGAGGTCTAGGCATATCCCTTTTTTGCTTCTGGCTCTAGACATGGAGAAGACATTTTACAGGCTTTACTGAAACTTTGCTTTTGCTAGACTGAAGAAATTTGGCATATGAGGCAATATACTTAGGGCTATATAGGTCCTCTACAACTCTTCCTTTGCCAATGTTCTTGTTCCCCCTTCCAGTGGCAGAATAAAATAATTCCCTATTTAGCTGCTTGAACTTTAGGAGGAGCTGGGGACCCTTGCAAAAAGAGAATCTTCATGATTGGGTCAGGTTGTGCTATATAAAATGTTAATCCTGCCAAAAATTCTATACCACTTTCACATAATATATTTCCCTATGCCCAGCTTAGAAATTTCAAAATTTCAAAAACAATTGTCCAATTTTAAATGAAAGGGGAAAAATCCGAGAATTGCTTCCTCGATTTTTTTTCTTAATAGGAGACAGGGAGCCCTGAGAGTACCCAATCTCGGTCCTATCTCCATGCAACTACTCTAAATCAGACTCGGGCGTGGTTAAATGGAGCCGCAAAGTCTGGTTGGATGCATATAGAAACTCAATTGATTGACAACAAACTTCTTAAAACTCTTCTGTTAGCCCCTGTGCTCAGATTCCGTCTTCCATCTCTGTTCCCTTTACTAGACTTTAGGCCCATTTACACACACAGATCTCTATCTCTAAAAGAGTGAAAGATTAGAAATCATTTTGCATAAAGTACTAATAGGCACTAATTGCTATTAGTACTTTATTAGCTTCATTTGCATGCAAATGAGCTTCTGGGAGCTGTTACAGAATTCAGCAGGAGGTCTGAGCTCTGTAATTTGCTTCATTTTTCAGCCACAGGCTCCGCGTGGAGAATTCAGCACCATGGACAGCAGACAGAGTGCAGTCCTGCTTATCATCTGTTCTGCAGGCAGGACTGAGAACAGCTGTAACAATGTTATCAGCTGTAATCAGCTCTCCACTGGCAGAACACAGTGTGCGGTCCTGCTTATCTGCTGTTCTGCTGAACGACGGTTTTCAAGCAGAACTGAAAACTGTCATTCAGTGGAACAGTGAAAGATGGGCACATTTAAACACAATGATTATCGCTCAAAAGACAGCTTTTGAGCAAATTTTGAGCAAAAATTGTTGTGTCTAAATGGGCCTTTATACCTATTGTCCCCACCTATTCATGCTTCTCTCCAATCGTAAAATCTGTTACTTCAGAGAACTAGACGTTACTAAGGGAAAACCATAAGCAAAGTACCACTGGCAATCCTCAAACTCTTTATCCCAGACCAGCACACAAACAGGTGGGCAAGTAAGGGAGTTATCTACCCTGATGACATGATGCGAGGTGACATACTTCTCCCTTTTGTCAGTCCTCATAGAGAAATTTACAATTCATCCGTAAGACGTTTTGAAATAGCTACAAATTCGCTCTCTACTGAGATCCTCTCAGCTTCAGAGGACGACAACCCCTTACAAGTTAAACAAAATGCTTACCAACTCTCTCCCTGCCTCTTGCTTCCTCGTAAGAGTGTGGTATGATGTCCTCTCAGAGACATGGGAGACACAAAGAGAGCCCACCTTCTCAACTGGGAGAGAGATGTCAGGGAACAGTTCACTTACTCAGTGGTTGTCTGGAGATCATATGGTCATGCTGGCACACTTTACCATATCTTTTGGAGCTGCCCGTTGCTGTCTACTTTTTGGAGTGAGGTATAATAATAGTCATCTTTATTTGTGTTCCATTGAGTAAAACTACTCCCTTATGCCCACATGAATAATTATGCCCCTATCATTAATAATGTCCTCTTTTCTGGCTCCATAGGTAACAATGCTACAATGCTGCCTAGTGCGCCCCATAGTTCATAATGTCCATTTTCCGTTGCCATAAAAATAATACCCTCTTTTTTACCCCCATAAGCAATAATCTAGCAACTTTTTGCCCCCATAGGTGAAAATGCTCCCTACTTTTTGCCTCCCAGAGAAGAGCTAATGCACCATAAGTTGTTGAAAACTTTAATGCTGGCTCCGATAGAGAGGTGTCAGAAAGCACAGTGCATGGCAGATTAGTGTTATATTTGTCAACCATGAGGCAGTACATCTGTACATATTCTTGAGTCTTTCCAACTCACTTATATGCTTCATATTTAATAAATACACAGCAAAAATGAAGGGGATTTGTAAACGATCTTCAGCTTTATGGTGCAAAAAAGTTTAAAAATCAATGCAAAATACATCTAGTAAAGTGCATGTAGGAGTAAACTTCACCCCATTGTGAAACAAGTTTACCAGGGATATTGCCTCATTATAATGCATGTTTGCAATGATTCTGCCAGAAGAACACAAGTGACTATAGAATCATAGAATGGTAGAGTTGGAAGGGACCTCCAGGGTCATCAGGTCCAACCCCCTGCTCAGTGCAGGATTTATTAAATCATCCCTATACACCTATATTACATTTTGGGGTACCTCCTCCTTTGTGAAGCATGCACAAAATCACATTCATCATTCTAAAATATCCCAAACCACCTGAAACACCCACTATTTGTATAATAAAATCCTGCTCAAGGAACAAATATTACTCTTCGGAAAAGGGCACATAAAAACCAACACTGTGTGTTACTTTAAAGAACGTTCTGAGTCGTAGCATTCATATGGCTGTTACTTTGACATGTACCACCTACCCTAAACATTGTTAGAGACTAGAGATATGCGAGCATACTCGATAAGGCAAACTACTCGATCGAGTAGTGCCTTATTTGAGCACCTGCCCGCTCGTCTCTAAAGATTCGGCTGCCGCCGTGGTTGACAGGTGAGTTGCGGCGGTGAGCAGGGGGTAGCGGGGGGGAAAGAGGAAGAGAGAGATCTCCCCTCCGTTCCTCCCTGCTCTCCCCCGCGGCTCCCCGCCCCCTGCCGGCACCCTAATCTTTAGAGACGAGCGGGCAGGTACTCGAACAAGGCACTACTCACTCGAGTAGTTTGCCTTATCGAGTATGCTCGCTCATCTCTATTAGAGACCAAATACACCCCTTCATGGTACCCGTATTCCCCAATAGCAGTGGCATCTTTCAGCAGGATAATGCATCCTGCCACACTACAAAAATGCTTCTGGAATGTACTGAGGAACATGAGAAAGAGTTCAAGGTGATGACTTGACCTTCAAATTCCGCAAATCTCAATATGGTCTATGGAAGCCATAATTCAAAACATACAGAACTTAATAGATCTTCTATTAACATGTTGGTACCAGATACCACAGAACACCTTCAGAGGTCTTCTGGCATCCAGGGCTCATTAGGTCAGCATTGACCAAATGTTTTGACTGATTAGTGTACGTGTTTGCAACGAGCTTAAGTTTGGAGCACTGTGAACAGTGGAGTAACGTCAATAGAGTTCATAACACATTCTGTGGTTTGTTATGTAAAATGGATTACATGATTACAGGATAATGTGGATGTTTTAGAATAATACCACAACCAACCAAGTTTTCTTGGGTTTAATCCAGTAGTAAGTGTGTTATGTAACATAATTACATGATTATAGTCAGCATTAGTTAATTGCTTACCATATATTAAGGACGTGCTTGTTTCATAATTAATTATGGTTATTTATAGTTTTATTCATTTTAGTGTTAATATAGAGCTTTCAACTAAACTTGTCTAGATATGTAATCCCATCTGTTGTATCCATGAAAGTTACATGTTTATTAGGGAATAAAATCAAATAGTCCCCATGTCATTAGAAAAATCCACTTTCAACAATAGCACCTAGAAGATATACTACATGGACATTTTCATATTGGTTCAAGATGTTTTCCTATTAGGACAACCCCATTCCTAAGGAAACTCCCCAAGTGATTAGTGGGGGTAATCACATATGCCTTTTTTCCTTCTGTAATTAAATCAATGGCCAAGCATGGCATATATTGATACAATGAGGCTTTTAGAATTACAGTAATATTTGCAGTAGCTCTTCTATCTGTGTCAAGCAGGAGACTACTCTATAGAACCACAAGCCTCAATAAAGAACAAGCCTCTGCATTTCAACAATCCCTTTAAAACAGGCTCCATTAAAAGTTTCACTATCAACACTATGGTGTATATTGAATGATATAAATTATGTACAATGTACTGGCACTTGCTATTTTAAAATGGTAAAGTCAATGTTACATTATTTGACATCTACATAACCTGTTGATATTAGCATTTTGTTGATATTACCCATTGGGGAAATTCTGGACAACACTAAATGTAAAAGTAATTAAACAGCATTTAACCCTGAAATTAAGAGTTGTTTTATGTCAAGCTGTCTAATCAGCAGAAGGACCACTAATATGACCTCCATTAGGGTGGTTTCATACACAAATTTTTATTTTTTGTTTAAAGCCCGTTATTTTAGCCAACGCCAGAAATGGATCCAGCAGGATGAGAAAAATAAGTCCTGCTTTTTTATTTCACATTCTTTTTGAATCTACGTCTGGTTTTGGATCAAGAAAAACTGCCACAAAAACTGTGGCTTCTTTCCTGAAAATGCTATATGAAACCTTGGGGTGCTTTTGCACGGACCAGAATAAGCCCGCAGGATAAACCCAGAAAATCACAGAGGGGAGAAAAAAATGTTCAAAGACATAACTCAGAAAATGAAGCCAGATACAGGATATATACTACAGGAAAGGCTCAATCGCCGTTTAACCTGGTAGCATGCAGCAAGCCAGACTGCAAAATAGAGCAGCAAATATGCTCATGTGCAGCCTGATTGAGCAGCCACTCAACTCAACCCAGGGTAGGGGAGGGGTGACTGCTAAAAAAGCCAGCCCGCACAATAATTAAAAAAGTGTGTCACACTGGCATGTCATCCTGGGCTCCTCCAGCATCTATAGCAAAACCCTGGTCTAACTGCAGATTTTGATGTGGACTTGCAGGCAAGTTTTAAGCCATTTTCAATTCTGCATCATAATCCACAGGTTTATGTGGAATTTACTGCATCCTTCAGGCTAATTCCACCCTGTTTGAAAGCACCCTCAAAGTGCTTCCACATAAGCAGAATTATTCCACAAGATGCACTAAAAGACACAGAAAATTCCACACCAAAATCCACATGTAGAGATGAGGGTATTGAAGTGGAAATCCACAGCTGCACATTAAGCTGCATCTTTCAGTGCACCATGACCAAAGGCGGATCGGCCATTCAGCCCACTGGAAAAAGCCCTGGTGAGCTGGGTGGGTCCTGGAGCCAGTCAAGGGGAGGAAGCTTTTTGATAAAATGTGAAGAACAAAAGTTATACTTACCTGTGTCGGTATACTGCTCCTCCCTCACATAGGCCGTACTACCAGAACTAACATTACCTTACTTTACTCATAGCAGCGGTCCCACAAGACTTAGGCAGACATGGAAAGAGGATTTCTGCTTCTCACATGCTATTCTTTAACTTTGCAATTGGGTTTTACTTTCTCTGTCTTTTAGAAAAGCCATAACACATACTGAAGTCAATGTCCCAGGGCCCCGAGGGACCCATGTGCCATACCCTCATGTAGGGCATCCATGCTTTCCTATTCAAATACACTATTGTTCTTTCAATATAGGACACCAGGATTGAGATATAGCGCTGGATCCGTCTTTTTGACTGCACCCTGTATTAATAATACAACATTTGATGGATAATGACCCAATTTCAGAAGCATATGGCGGTATAGTAGATCCATACAGAAGTCTTTCAGCGCAGTATTATGGCACCCTACAGTTAAAGGCCTTTACCGAGCTGCCTTATGTTAATGTGCAGTAGACCTCCTATCCAATATAAAACAATGACAATTCCTTGAGAGACAACTGAATATTATGGAATTTGTAACAGTTTGACAGAAAAAGACATATCATAAAATTATAAGTACCGATGTTTTGTTTCTCATATCCTATCATTTCTATACACTACATAAAGTCGCACATATTTTATTTGTGGCGCTGCACAGCTTTGTAGCACACTGACAAGCTGTACAATATAAAGATATCTGCAGATAGGTGTATCTTGCGCTGGTGGTAAATAATATTACAGTTCCTGCTCCCTATGAAGTATCGTCAAGTTTATTAATCCTGAAAGCGCTATTCTCTGCTGTCTACAAAACACTAAAATCTATTGTTATTTGTGCTAACAAAACATTGTAGGTAGTGTTTTCACACAGAACATTCATTTCTCTCACCGGTAATAATAAAAACATAGTTAGCATTTTTACAGGCACAATATCTTGACTTTGCTCGTTATGCAATAAATACTGCAAGATGTATTCATTTTCCTTGTCCTCACCTGCATTATAGATCTCACTATTAGCCTCTGGGAATGAACCTGGAGAGTAATATCCAAGCCCTGGGGGTCCTGACTTTACAACAGCAAGAAATGACCTGTAGAATACCACAAACAAGTGGGATGGTAGGTGGCAATAAAAATGCTAATATCTAGATCTTTTTTATGCAGAGATTATTCCAGACTGCAAAACTATTCAATGCAGGAAGAAAAAAAACTTTATTCTTTAAATTGAGGAAATGGAATCTACATTAAAATGACAGAACAACCCAACAACTTTTTTGGCATTCTTCAAATGCTCTCAACTCTTATTCTTCCTATTTCTCTCGTATCTCTTTCATCTTGCGGAGATGCTCCCTTTACATGTATCAGTTATTGTTAAGGCTCCTATTCTTCCTTGAGATCTTAAAGCAATCTCGCAAGTAATGTCAATGCAAGGTGTACACCGAGTTATACTACTATTCTGTACAGGTTCCCAAGTTCTTACAACAACCACTATTGGGACCTTGAAGTGAAGCTGTGTTGGAGATGCTATCCGCATGAAGGTATAGTGGGTGATCATAACTTTAGGGTGAGGTGGAGGCATTTTCAGTTTCCCCCCCAGACGATCACTTTAGCAATAGTTGTACAGTTGGTATAAACTGGTCATTGGTTTTAACCATACTAAACAGACTACAGGATCTGACTAATGAATAACTCGCCTTTCCAAATATTTGTAACTGTCCCATCTGTCAGCATACCTACAAAAAATGTTTTTAAAAACTTCCCAAGACTCATCCGGTCTGGTCAGAGGTATTACGTCATTCTGAGTGCACTTTCAACTTCACGCATGTGCTGGAATCTCCGTGGACCGGCACATACGCAGAACATCTATCTCTATTATGGGCAGATTCGCAGTTGCCATCTGCACATCCATTAATCCGCAGAACGTCTGGCGCATGTGTGAAGTTCAAAGAGCACTCAAAATGCCGTAACTCAGCAGGTGGGGTGCTTAAACCTGTGACCAGTAGAGACAGTCTGGACCTACCTACCAGACCAGATCATGGGATTTTCATTCGGAGCAGGAAGGTTTTAAAACACTTTTGGGAAAGTTGCGAACATATATTTGGAAATGCCCTTCATTCATTAGTCAGCCCCTGTAGTCTGTCTAATACAGTTACAACCACTGACAGGTTTAAATATATAGGGATCATTATTAAGGTTTTTTAGTTATTAAATGTCATACAACTTTTCCATTAAAGTACATTTTGGACATAAATGAATAGCCATTCTAAAATAGTGTACAGTACGCACAATAATTGTAGTGTTGGCAATGTCCATCAGTTATCAGAGTGATGTTTCATAAATCGTGACATAGAAATGCAGCTTTAAAGAACACTGTGTTCTTTACCATTGATGTTGCTTCTATTGTGTTATTAATACTAATGTTTTTGTGGCTGACTAGAGTTCATTAACAAACTGCAGTCAGGGCTTCTGTTAGCCTGAGGCAAAAGAGTGAAGTGGGGTCCCTCCTCCGCCAACTAGAGGTGAGGAAAGTCCACAGTTGGACTATACTGTATACTCGGCTAGTCAATACAGTCAGGAAGGCTGCTGCCCGAGGCAATGATTCTCACCTAGCCTCATAAATATTTCACCTAACAACAGTTTATATAATGCTAATGGGTCTGGATAGCAAATCTACTACCTTGTATTTTATAATCAGGACTATGCTAAAGGAGAAATGTCTGATAACATTACTATCCAGACAGAATGAAACAAGCAGATTGACACTGATAGAAAATGAAGATCATGAAAATGGTTAGAAATCAAAAGACAAGGTATATTAGAAAGCTGCAGAACATTTTATTATACCACGATTAAAGGGGTTTTCCAACCAATAGCATTTATTCGCTCCCCATAGGATGTGATATATTAAATTAGTGGCTGGCTGACTGCTGCGACCCTCTCTGATCTCCAAGGATCTCCATTTTTTACTGGGTCAGCTTCGGAAGGGAGCTGTACAGTTTGATGACCCAGCATGCAGCATTTTAGGTGTTATTTACATAAAATCTAAAAAAAAAAAATTTTATTGAGCTCCAAGTCATAAGAAGAACATTCAGTAAATATATTATCCTCTGAGGCAATATTTGGACTCCTTATATTCTCCTTACAAAAAGATAATTAAAATATTGCAGTAATTAGGTTAATGATATGGAGAACAGATACGGCCTGAATCATACAGCCAGAACAACATAGTTGAAAATTAATGATTGGCTGATCTGGCCAATCTGGCCAATCATTAACAAAATGTCTTGATCGCTCCCAAATAGCACAGGAATGCAACAGGACCCTCACAGCAATAAAGGATCAAACATACTGAATCCAACATGCATAATCCACCCTGACCTAAGAGTATGCATGTAACGTAGAGAATGCCTCCGTGTTACTCTGTGTCATCAGTAAACGCTTGATTCCTGAGATGTAGCTTATTTGACTTTTTCAGCCTTGCATACTAGGTTACTATGTTGCCTATTCCAAGTTTTACTATTAGGTCCCCTAAGTTACATTTTCCTGATGTTGACTTTACGTCTTCAACTTTCCCAACCTGTTAAACAGAATCAAATGTCTTCTCTCTGGCACAGAAATAAGTGTCATCTATATTCAACATGGAGTGTCCTGATGTGCCATATTCTCCCATTGTATGTCTCCCATACAATGCTGGGACACATTTTTAGAATTTCTTAAGCCAGACCTTCATCTAATTTTGTTTCATATTAAGCATTTCCCTGATTCTTCACATATTTTAGAATTGTTCCCAAGTGTCTATACCATGATTCTGTATTTATGGAACATATACAGTGAAAACGTCAAGTATTAGACATTTTGGCAGTAAATGAAAATCACTATTGAAACTGGGAGGCTTAAGCACTTCTGAAGCTGTCTATGCCAGATGAATCATCTCTGCAGTTATTACTATCATCAATAGGATTTGCAGCAATATATATAGAAGCAATTGGTAAATTGCACAGGGAACATTTCCAAATCTGAGGTTATCTTTCAACAAAAGATAAAGAAATCACTGAAACTGCAGAATGAAGCTCCGGCAAGAAAGCTCCGAATGAAGCTCAAGCAACCAAATGGATTTTGTTGTGGGTATTTATCCAGCAGACGCCACATTTAGAGAAATAATTAGAAAAACCTAATTATCTTATTTAGACAAATCGTAAAATGAAAACTGAACCTCCAAACATTGCTTCTTGCCGAGCTTCTGGTTTGCATAAATTTAGCATTAGAGTTGAATTAAAATCTCCAATTTTAATCCTGCAAGTAAAACATTCCCATGCTTATAGAAGTACTAATTGGAAAAAATGCTTGTTAGTTATGGATAAGTTTGGTATGTAAAATAAAGTACATGTACGTGATGATTTTGAGCAAAGTATGCAGGTTATTGGTTCTTCAACTGTAATCATATAATTTGAAGTGCATTAAATTACAAGAATTCAGCAGAGAAAGATGACGTTGCTCATTAGGTATGTCTCATCTCTCTACCAACAAATACTACTGAATGTATCTGGGTGGAAAATAAAAGGAACAACACCCTTGATATAGTAACAGAAATACATTTAATATCTGAATAAAACTGCACAACTGTTACGGGTACTAGCCACATAAAATGCAAGGTTCCTAGCCCTCATTTTGATCAAAATATATGGGCTCATCCGCCACGTCCTGGAGAAATTTATGGGATGGGTTCCTAGCTCTATAGATTTCTCTCTTTGGGCCAAAAAGCCTCCAAATGAATGGAAAAGCAGGAAACCTGGCTATATACTCTCATGGACACAGCTGGGACAGATGGGTGAATGGAGTGCATGATAAATAGAGATGAGCGAGCATACTCGCTGATTAGGGCTGATTCCTCTGCACTGTGACAGCCCTTCAGATATTTGTAGACAGCTATTAAGTCTCCTCTCAGCCTTCTTTTTTACAAGCTAAACATTCCCAGATCCTTTAACCGTTCCTCATAGGACATGATTTGCAGACCGCTCACCATCTTCATAAATCTTATCTGAACTTGCTCCAGTTTGTCTATGTCCTTTTTAAAGTAAGGGTGCCCAGAACTGGACACAGTGTTCCAGATGAGGTCTGACCAAGGAAGAGTAGAGGGGATAATTACCTCAGGTGATCTAGACTCTATGCTTCTCTTAATACATCTCAGAATTGTGTTTGCCTTTTTGGCTGCTGCATCACATTGTTGACTCATGTTCAGTCTATGATCTATTAATATACCCATCTTTTTCTCATGTGCTGCTGCTTAGCCCAATTTCTCCCATTCTGTATGTGCGTTTTTCATTTTTTTTTTTCCCAGATGTAGAACTTTGCATTTCTCCTTGTTAAATATCATTCTGTTAGTTGCTGCCCACTGTTCAAGCTTTTCTAGATCTTTTTGAATACTCTCTCTCTCTCCCCGAGTGTTAGCTATCCCTCCTAGCTTTGTGTCTTCGGAAAATTTGATCAGGTTCCCATCAATTCCCTCCTCCAGATCATTTATAAAATGTTGAACAATACTGTGCCTAGGACAGAGCTTTGTGGTACCCCACTTGATATATTCTTCCTCTTGGATGTGCAGCCATTTATGACCAGTCTTTGAATACGATGACTCAGCCAGTTGTGAATCCACCTAACAGTTGCCTTGTCAATCCCATATTTGGTCATTTTTTAAAATACGTTTGGTATGAGATACTTTGTCAGATTCTTTACTAAAGTCAAGATATACTATATCCACCACATTTCTTTGATCAACCCAGTAGGTGATTCTGTCATAGAAGGAAATTAGATCCGTCTGGCATGACCTGTTTGTTACAAACCCATGCTGGCTCTGGTTAATTGCTCTATTTTTATCCAAGTACTTGCATACATGCTGTTTAATAATTTGTTAAAAGATCTTTCCAAGTATAGAAGTCAGGCTCACAGGCCTGTAGTTTCCTGGATGCACTCTCTTGCCTTTTTTGAAGATAGGGACAACATTTGCCCTTTTCCAATATTCAGGGACTTCTCCTGTTCTCCAGGAATTTTCAAAGATTATGGCGAGTGGCTCAGCAATTACCTCCACTGCTTCCTTCAGTATCCTAGGATGTAAGTCATCTGGACCTTGAGACTTAAATTAATTTAAATTAGCTAAGTGTTCCCTCACCATCTGTCTGCTTATAGATAGCCTGCAGTCTTTTATTCTCCCAATAGCACAGGGAAGATCAGTTGATGTTCCATCTACTTTCTGAGAGAAAACAGATGCAAAATAGGAATTTAAAAGTTCAGTCTTCTCAATATCATTCTTAACCAATTCACCGTTTTCATCTTGTAAGCATCCAATAGCATCTTTGACTTTTCATCTGCTTTAGAAATACCCCCAAAATCCTTTTTTTCTTGCTTTTGGCCTGTTGCAAGCCTCAATTCATTAGCTTTAGCTATTCTGAGACTTGCCCTACAGTTTCTGCAGACTGAATTATATTCTTCTTTAGATATTCCCCCTCTTTCCATTTGATAAAAATATTTTTCTTTAACATGTGTGCAAGTTCTGTGTTCATCCATCATGGTCTCTATAAATGCTTCCCATTCTTTCTTCTTTTAGGGATTGTTAACGATTTTGCAATATTTCCCCACCTTCTTGGACATTTCTATCCTTAGGAACATCCAGCCATTGGATTCTTCCTATCCTCTTTCTGAGTTCATTAAAATCTGCCTTTCTGAAATCCAACCTTGAGGTCTGAGTTTTCTCAGATCTTCCTCCCCTTTTTATCCAAAATTCAAGGATAGCCTGATCATTGCCTCCTAAGGTCCCAGCCACCTTTACTTCCTCAACCATTTCCTCCCTGCTGGTAAGAATTAGGTCCAAGATAGCAGATCCCTTTGTTTTCTCTTCTACCTTTTTATCTTCTACCTTTTGAGCTTATCAATCCTGTTGACCTGATTTTTGGTATTCTGCATGTAAGAAGGCAGAAGCCTTAACCCCTTAGTGACGAAGTCTGTTTGCACCTTAGTGACGAAGCCAAATTTTGGAAATGTGTCACTTTAACATAGAGTAAAATGTGATTGTTCCCAGCAGGAGAAACCACGTAACCTTGTAGATATGATACCTTTTAATGGCTAACAAAAATACATGATGATAATAAGAGCTTTTGAACCAATGCAGGGCTCTTCTTCAGGCTTAAATGGAATAGATCTGAAGAGGCGTGTATATATATACACACATACTTATGACAAGGCACAGACATGGATGTGAATAATTTGCACTTTAAAGAATACTGCAACAGAAATACAAACATCTTGAAATAGTCACTGAAAAGGGACTGAATTAGTGTTGGGGGGGGGGGGAGTCACCAGGCCAGCAGTGTTATCTGTGCTATAGATGTCTCATACTCCCCATTCACGCATGAATCCTCATGAATAATTTATCCCTCTACTGAAAGTGTTGACAGTTGTTATAAATTTGCATCATAAGTTTCATAACTTTCATATCTTCTATGTCGTGTCCATGACTAGAAAAGTGCTTCACCACAGGAAATCCTGTCTTTCTCTGTTTAATTGTGTGGCAATGAGACCTCATCCACGCTTTAAGTTTTAGTCCTGTTTCTCCAACATAAAGGCCCCCAACAGGACATTTACTGTACATGATCAGGTACACAACATCAGAAATGGAACACATGAATGTCCCTGGGATCTTATAGTCCCGTTGTTTGTTGGTGATTTGTATCCTGTCCATGGTCAGTACACATGAGCAGGTCTTACAGCTACTTACCTTATAGGGATAAGTTCCTTTTTGTGTGTCAGAGGGCAATGCACTCCTAACTATAAAGTGAGTAATTTCAGCTGCCGTGATGGATCCAATCCATCAGGGCAGCTGAATCTTTAACTTTTTATTCACTTTACTGTGATTGGGGCTACCTGCGGGCACCGACAGCATGGAGCTGTCACGTCCTCATCTAAAGAGGATGCATGTTTTTACGTCCTCTAGGATTAAAGACCACTTAGCTAGGACGTAAACAGGTAATGGGGCCGTCACTAAGGAGTTAACATAGAATAACTCCGTAAAGGTTTTACATATCCAAGTGATTCTGACATTGTTTTTTTGCCACATGTTGTACTTCATTTAGGTGGTAAAAATAGACCGACAGAATTTGTGTATATTTATTAAAAGGGCCAAAATCTGAACATTTTGAAAAAAATGTTATTTTTTCAACTGCAATATCTCAAATGTGTGCAAACATACTGTACAAATATTTGATAAGCTATATATTTCCATCTGCTTACTTTATTCTGAACACAAATTGGAAAAATTTTAGGTTTTTTTAAACCATTTAGGAGACGTACAAATTTAACATTATCATCAACATTTTGAGGAGCACTTTGTTTTCCTACACCAAGCCAAGATTGCAAAGGCTCATAGGAGTCAGAATGATAGATACCCCCACAAATGACCCCATTTTACAAAACTACACCGCTTATTGTAATCACTGAAGGGGTCATGAGTATTTTGACCCCACAGTTTCTTTTCAGGAGTTAATGCAATTTACAGGAGAAAAAATAAAATTTCATATTTTTGCAAGTATGTCATTTTAAAGACAGTTTTTTCCTATAATGCACATGAAAATGGGGATTTGCACCCCAAAATGGATACCCCTGCTTGTCCTATGTTCAGAAACATACCCGTTGTGGCCCTAATGTTATGTCTGCATGCACAACGGTGCCCAAAATGAAAGGAGCAGTCTGTGGCTTTCAGAACAGACATTTGACTTGAAGGTGTTTGAGGTCCCACTGCCCACTTGTGGAGCAATTGAGCAGCTAAAACAATGGAGAACCCTCACAAATTACCCCATTTTGAAAACTAGACCCCTTAACAAATTCATCTTAGGGTGTACTGTGTATTTTGACCGCACAGTTTTTTGAATGAATCAAAGCAAAACTGAAGGAAAAAATTAAGATTTTTGGTTTTTTTGGCAATTGTGTTATTTTAAACAACCTTTTTTTTTACAGCACACATACTGTGTTCAGAGACATAACCATTGTGGCCTTAATATTATGTCCGTATGCACAACAGGGCCCAAACCGAATGGAACATCAAACTTCAACTGTGTTTTAACTTTTACGCAATTGCCATTATCCATTGGATAATAGCGATCACGTGACCGGATACTGCTCACCGCAGCCGGAGGTCACTGCTCCAGGCTTTCAGCTACCTTTAGTAGCCAGGAGCAAGGAGATTTTAAATTTCCTGGGCACTCCCCAGCTTCTGCGCTTGCATCCGCCATTTTGGCGATGGGCGCATGCGCCGAAGCTGGAAAAAGCTACGCAAATAAGGATTCCATTGGGATATCACCGGAGGCCTTAGGTAAGTAATTTCACCTTCCCTCACGGATCGGATGGTGATGGGAGGTGAAACTTTAACTTTTTTAAAATTTTTACGTGATCACCATTATCCATTGGGTAGCAGCGATCATGTGACCAAGGACCGTTTACCGCGGGCCCCCGTGAAATCTCCAGGCTCTCGGCTACGTTTGGTAGCCAGGAGCAGGAAGATTTTAAATTACCCTGGCAATCCGCATACAGTGGCTCCCAGTGACAGCTCCGTGCTCTCGCCAGTCATACTAGCCGGGAGCAGAAGTTTTTAAATTTCCTGGGCCTCCAGGGCTTCTGCGTATGCACATCACACAATGATGTCTGGCGCGCATATGCAGACACTGGCCTTAGGTCGATGAGGATGAGAACACTGCGGTACATCGCAGAGGATGAGGGGTTAGTATCCTCAGCTCCCCTTACTGATCCACTCTGTAAGGGAAGCTGAAACTTTAACTTTTTTTTAACTTCTCATTGACTTTAATGAGCTTGTGTGACCCTGGGGGGAGGGGAAGGCTTCTCGCTGCCCCTCATGATACCTCCAGTAACCAACAGCATGGAGCTGTCATATCCAGAGCCAGCAGGTTTTTAATCCCCAGAGGATGCATGCCTTTATGTCCCTGGGGATTAAAGCCCAGCAAGCTAGGATGTAAAAAACACTATGGACTGGTCACTAAGGGTTAATGAAAACCCATTGAAATCAATAGAAAACAAAACAGAAACTTTTAATTCCATTTTTATTTTTATTTCTCTGCTCCTCAAATGGAACAAAGAAACAGAGATACTTAACTGAGCCTAATGGCAGTGTGAACCAGCCCTTAAAAAAAACAGGGATTAAACACTATGAAAGGTAAGTAGAGATGAGCGAACGTGCTCGTCCACTCCCCTTTTTCGCCCAAATACCGCGATTTCCGAGTACTTCCGTACTCGGGCGAAAAAATTCGGGGTGCGCCGTGGCGGCACGGGGGGGTAGCAGTGGGGAGTGGGGGGGAGAGGGAGAGAGAGAGGGCTCCCCCCTGTTCCCCGCTGCTACCCCCCGCACCGCCACGCCTCTCCCCGCCCCCCGGCGCCCCCCGAATCTTTTCACCCGAGTACTGAAGTACTCGAAAATGGCGGTACTCGGGTGCGTAAGTACTCGAAACGAGTACGTTCGCTCATCTCTAAAGGTAAGTATACACAGAAGCCTTATATATTTTCAGGGCTTTCAGGGCTATATGACAATTGCAGGGTGCTGTTAATAACTGTATTCACCTGGATGGAACTTTGTGACAGATAGGAGTTTTAAAAAAAAGTGCATTAACCCTTACAAGTGTGTCTAAAGCATGCAATCAGAAACGTACTTACAAAAACGTTGTCGAAATACAGTAATAGATCAAAGTGTGCAAAGTTCATATATTTCACAAGTGTGTTCTCTGTAAAATGTAAAAAGCATTGATTGCTTTAAGCAAGAAGAACAGTTTGTTTTTTTTGCACAATTTTGAGGAATGAGGTCAATGGTCTTTTTGTTGCAAGCACCAAACAACCTGAATCTATATCCCTATTGAAGTCACAACCTGCATTGATCTCGCTCCGGTATTTCATCTCTTTCATGTACAAGTTTTGAGCTATTCCAGGGTATGAGTGTGTTTAGTTTATGAGTGTTTTTTGGGAGCTTCTGAAATAAGAGACTATTGGACCCAAATTAAATGGAACCTGCTTTACATCGACAACACTGTCTTACAAATCCTGATAATCTGCTGTGCTATTCGAGTCTGGTGTGAATTATGCTAGTAGCCCAATGGCCATCCCACATTGAGCTTTGTGGTGAGAAGACTATAGCGATGCAGGTGTCCCTTTCGTAAAAGTTTTAATGTGTACCTCCATAAAAACATTTGCATATCTGAATATTTACATGCTCTTTCCGATTTGAAATTTTCTTGACATTGGCTTTACTAAATTCTTGAACATATCCAATATTCTTAATGCTTCTGTCTCCTTCTACTATTGTTTATTCATGAGTGTTAGAAGCAATTTCTCTTCCCAATCTTCTATAGACACATTTGTGAATTTTAAGTCACAGGTGTTTTTCTGTTCAGTATTTATGCTTTCATGTCTGCCGATGAATTTTGCATGATTTTTTTTATGAATTTGATATAGTTTGGTATTTATTATTAATGTTCCGTCAGAAGTTGTGCAGCAATTCATTTTTTAAAGGCTTACTCTCTAAAAAAAAGGTTGAAAAGCAATAAATTAACACAGAGAACAATCAGTGAAAATTGTACTGCTACATGTGTAATTTGTGACAGAGAACCGATACTGTCAATCTTATTTAAAGCATGGCTACACCAAGAAAAGATAAATGTAAATTTGCTGTAATTATGCTATATATGTAGTCATTTCAGCTGCAGTGGGAAACTTTCTTAGCAATGTGTTTAAAAAAAATTAAAAACTTTTTTATCTATGTAAGCATATGTTTTGCATGAATCAAAAATACATGATGATCAGTGGCTTAACATAAAGTATTGTTTTCCAACCAGTGCCTCAGGAGACACACGTGTTCTCCTCATGTGGCTCCTCAGCTGTTGGCAACTGAAGATACTATCGTGCATTTCCAACAGGTGGCAGGTGCAGAATATGATGGCAGTGATGGAGAGGCTTTACACCAGTTCAGTTGAAGAAAGAATGCTTTACTGAATGTACAAAACGAATAATATGGCAATTACATACAACAGTACTATTTGGCTACGACGCAAGCAGTTTACTAACATTCAATTACTTTCAATGGAAGCCGTCCATGCGGAATCCGCACAAGAATAGAGCATGCTGCGATTTTATTTACGTGAGCTGAAATCACAATCGCTCTCCGCTCAGGTGAGCGGACATGCAAATGCTCTATTCTTGTTTATGGATGTGTAATACTGCGGATCATCCATGCGGGTAAGGATCGGATTCCGCAATCCAAATCTGGTTGTGTGAGACTGGCCTTTGGCTGGCTGTACACAGGCAGATTTGCATTGCAGAATCTGTGATCGACGTCAGCACTACGTGTCATCACCCAGCAACGACGCAGGAAAAATATCTAAAAAAAACATGTACTGCGCATGGGTGATGGTGAGTGTTCGCGGTCATCTGCAATACAGAAGAAAGCAGGTATTTGGGTCCGCCAGCTGCGGTCAGAGCCGGATTCCACTGCAGGCTCCCACATGCGCAATCTGACTTGTTCGTGTGCAGGCAGCCAAAAACTGATAACTGAAATATGCAGTCACTGCCTTCTAAACAAATTATTAGCATAGTACCTTTGGACAGGCTGTACAGTGATGAAGTCAAAATAACCTGCTTTATTGACGATGAGCCTTGGTGATGGTTCTCACAATTACACACCAATGAAACTTGAATATCTGAATAACTGGCTGTTAGTCTTTATGCTCTCACTAGTGGTCTCTTTCCTGGTGATCGCTCTGCATTTGTGGTCAGTAATTGCAGCTGATGTTTCTTTGGACAATCGGTATTCGCGTTGCAACAGCTGGGTAGTGCCACTCCAGGGAATTGACTTGCGCTCTCTCTCTCTGGTACACTAAAACGCAGCTCTACAGTAGTGCTGGGGGCAGCTCACTCCTCACAAGGCTCTCACTGCTGAGTTACCTAATACCTGCCTTTTATACCTAGCCCATCAGTTAATCAATGGGCAGTAGAGATGAGCGAGCGCACTCGTCCGAGCTTGATGCTCGTTCGAGCATTAGGGTGTTAGAGACGCTCGTTACTCGAGACGAGCACCACGCGGCATTCGACTCCATTACATTTCCTTCCCTGAAAAATTTGCGCCCTTTTCTGGCCCATAGAAACAGGGGGAAGGCATTACAACTTCCTCCTGTGACGTTCCAGCCCTATCCCACCCCCCTGCAGTGAGTGGCTGGCGAGATCAAGTGACCCCCGAGTATTTAAATCTGCCTCGCCCGCGGCTCACCACAGACACACGCTAAGAGAGATCAGGGACAGTGCTGCTGATGCTGCTGCTGCTATAGGGACAGTGTTAGCGTCTTCCAGAACCACAAAGGTCCTTCTTAGGGCCACAGCTCACCTAGTGCATTACTGTTGTGGCTGCTGTGCGCAGTTTTGCACAATTTTTTTTTAATGTATATTGGGCGTGCAGGCTGCAGCGTTCTCAGGCTGCAGTCTGTACTTGAGTATAGGGGCAGTATTGGTCAGGCAGGGACAGTGGTAGTGTGGAATCCTGTCTACAAGAACCCCAACGGTTCTTCTTAGGGCAACCTGTGACCGTGTGCATTTAACTCCGTGGTTGCTGGGAGTTGTAGTACCTGTAGTGGCTGCTGTGAGCACTTTTGCACATTTTTTTTTTTTATGTATATCGGGCGTGCAGGCTGTAGCATTCTCAGGCTGCAGTCTATACTTGAGTATAGGGGCAGTATTGGTCAGGCGGGGACAGTGGTAGTGTAGAATCCTGTCTACAAGAACCCCAACGGTTCTTCTTAGGGCAACCTGTGACCGTGTGCATTTAACTCCGTGGTTGCTGGGAGTTGTAGTACCTCTGTATTGCACAGGCTAGCCTGCGTGCAGCCTTCATTTAGACATTTTTCTGTCTGCACTTTGCGTTGCCTCACTGCAGTCTGCCTCTAAGTGTACGCCAAGAAACCACACATTTTCTACAACGCTCTGTGTTATACGTGTGCTGTCTCAGAAGTTCACGGTCTGCCCGACGCCCATAGATTGAAAGTGCAATACACACTGCATAGCCTCAGCCTGCATTGCATAGTAAAATAAGGAGATTTAAAAAATTATTCCTTTTTAACGGCTACCGGATACCCAGTGCATTTGCCTGCGTGGCCTGTGGGACTTCACGTCCATCCAAACTGCATAGTTCACAGCAAGGCCTAAGTGCAGCCTTCCTTATAATTTATCTCTGGCTTCATTTAGCGTTATATTACCGCTGGCAGCCACCAACTGCGCGGTAATAATTCACAAACATTTTTACACCGCTCTGTCTCTGCTCGATTCTTAATCCAGCATGCTGAGGGGTAGGGGTAGGGGCAAAGGACGTGGACGCTGTTGCGGTCAAGGACGCGGAGTCCCAAGTCAGGGTGTGGGCATAGGACGAGTTCCTGGTCCAGGTGAATCGCAGCTGGCTGCTGCGGGAGTAGGAGAGAGGGCAGTTTCTGCGGTCTCCAGCTTCATATCGCAATTTTTGGGTCCACGCGGTAGACCTTTATTAAAAAATGAGCAGTGTGAGCAGGTCCTGTCGTGGATGGCAGAAAGTGCATCCAGCAATCTATCGACCACCCAGTCTTCTACGCCGTCCACTGCTGCAACTCTGAATCCTCTGGCTGCTGCTCCTCCTTCCTCCCAGCCTCCTCACTCCATGAAAATGACACATTCTGAGGAGCAGGCAGACTCCCAGGAACTGTTCTCAGGCCCCTGCCCAGGTTGGGCAGCAATGGTTCCTCTCCCACCGGAGGAGTTTATCGTGACCGATGCCCAACCTTTGGAAAGTTCCCGGGGTCTGGGGGATGAGGCTGGGGACTTCCGGCAACTGTCTCAAGACCTTTCAGTGGGTGAGGAGGACGATGAGACACAGTTGTCTATCAGTGAGGTAGTAGTGAGGGCAGTAAGTCCGAGGGAGGAGCGCACAGAGGATTCGGAGGAAGGGCCGCTGGACGATGAAGTGACTGACCCCACCTGGTGTGATAAGCCAACTGAGGACAGGTCTTCAGAGGGGGAGGCAATTGCAGCCGCAGGACAGGTTGGAAGAGGCAGTGGGGTGGCCAGGGGTAGAGGCAGGGCAAGAGCGAATAATCCACCAGCTGTTTCCCAAAGCACCCCCTCGCGCCAAGCCACCGTGCAGAGGCTAAGCTGCTCTAAGGTGTGGCAGTTTTTCACTAAGACGGCGGACGACCGACGAACAGTGGTGTGCAACCTTTGTCGCGCCAAGATCAGCCGGGGAGTCACCACCACCAGCCTCACCACCACCAGCATGCGCAGGCATATGATGGCCAAGCACCCCACAAGGTGGGACGAAGGCTGTTCACCGCCTCCAGCTTGCGCCACTGCCTCTCCCCCTGTGCCCCAACCTGCCACTGAGATCCAACCCCCCTCTCAGGACACAGGCACGACCGTCTCCTGGCCTGGACCCACACCCTCACCTCCGCTGTCCTCGGCCCCATCCAGCAATATCTCTCAGCACAGCATCCAGCTGTCGCTAAGAGAATCGTTGGAGCGAAAGTGCAAATACGCCGCCACGCACCCGCACGCTCAAGCTTTAAATGTCCACATAGCCAAATTGATCAGCCTGGAGATGCTCCCCTACAGGCTGGTAGAAACTGAGACATTCAAAAACATGATGGTGGCGGCAGCCCCGCGCTACTCTGTCCCCAGTCGCCACTATTTTTCAAAGTGTGCCGTCCCAGCCCTGCACGACCACGTCTCACGCAACATTGTACGCGCCCTCACCAACTCGATTACTGGCAAGGTCCACTTAACAACGGACACGTGGACAAGCACAGGTGGGCAGGGCCACTATATCTCCCTGACGGCACATTGGGTAAATTTAGTGGAGGCTGGGACAGTCAGAGCCTGGGACCGCTCATGTACTACCCACCCCCAGAATTGCGGGCCCCAGATCGGTGCTGGTATCTGCGGCGGTGTAGGCCACCTCCACTAAACCTTCCTCCTCCACCTCCTCCTCCTCCAACGCAACCTCTACCTCGCAATCAAGACTTGTCACCAGCAGCACGTCGCCAGCAGTCGGTGTCGCGCGGCAGCACAGCGGTGGGCAAGCGTCAGCAGGCCGTGCTGAAACTACTCAGCTTAGGAGAGAAGAGGCACACGGCCCACGAACTGATGCATGGTCTGACAGAGCAGACCGACCGCTGGCTTTCGCCACTGAGCCTCCAACCGGGCATGGTTGTGTGTGACAACGACCGTAACCTGGTGGCGGCTCTGGAGCTCGGCAGCCTCACGCACGTGCCATGCCTGGCCCACGTCTTTAATTTGGTGGTTTAGCGGCTACCCACACTCGTCAGACCTCCTCGGCAAGGTGCGCCGGGTCAGCATACATTTCCGCAAGTCCAACACGGACGCTGCCACCCTGCAACATCGGTTTAATCTGCCAGTGCACCAACTGCTTTGCGACGTGCCCACACGGTGGAACTCTACGCTTCACATGTTGTCCCGGCTGTATGAGCAGCGTAGAGCTATAGTGGAATACCAACTCCAACATGGGCGGCGAAGTGGGAGTCAGCCTCCTCAATTCTTTACAGAGAAGTGGGCCTGGATGGCAGATATCTGCCAGGTCCTTGGAAACTTTGAGGAGTCCACCCTGATGGTGAGCGGCGATGCTGCAATCATTACTGTCACCATCCCCCTGCTATGCCTGTTGAGAAGTTCCCTGCAAAGCATAAAGGCTGATGCTTTGTGGGTGGAAACGGAGGCGGGGGAAGACAGTATGTCGCTGGATAGTCAGAGCACCCTCATGTCTATATCTCAGCGCATGGAGAAGGAGGAGGAGGGGGAGGAGCCTGAGGAGGAAGAGACAGCTGGGCCGACTGCAGAGGGTACCCATGCTGCTTGCCTCTCATCCATTCAGCGTGTATGGACTGAGGAGGAGGAGGATACTCAAAGTGATCTTCCTAGTGAGCACAGCCATATGTTGCGTCGAGGTACCCTGGCACACATGGCTGACTTTATGTTAGTATGCCTTTCTCGTGACCCTCGCGTTAGATGCATTCTGGCCACTATGGATTACTGGGTGTACACACTGCTTGACCCACGGTATAAGGAGAACCTTTCCACTCTCATTCCCGAAGAGGAAAGGGGTTTGAGAGTGATGCAATACCACAGGGCCCTGGTGGACAAACTGATGGTAAACTCCCCATCTGACAGCGCTAGTGGCAGAAGGCGCAGTTCCGAGGGCCAAGTAGAAGGGGAGGCGCGGAGATCAGGCAGCATGTTCAGCGCAGGCAGGGGAACACTCTCCAAGGCCTTTGACAGCTTTATGGCTCCCCAGTAAGACTGTCTCACACCTCCCCAGTCCAGGCTGAGTGGGCGGGAGCACTATAAGAAGATGGTGAGGGAGTACGCAGCCGATCGTACCACCGTCCTCCGTGACGCCTCTGCTCCGTACAACTACTGGGTGTCAAAGCTGGACACGTGGCCCGAACTTGCGCTGTATGCCCTGGAGGTGTTGGCTAGCCCTGCGGCTAGCGTCTTGTCAGAGAGGGTGTTTAGTGCAGCTGGGGGAATCATCACGGACAAGCGTACCCGCCTGTCAACTGACAGCGCCGACAGGCTTACACTCATAAAAATGAACAAAGCCTGGATTTCCCCAGATTTCTGTTCTCCACCAGCAGACAGCAGCGCTACCTAAAGACCTTTGTCAATCTGTGTATGATATTCGTCCTCCTCCTCCGGCTCCTCCTCCTGAAACCTCTCGTAATCACCGCGAATGGGCAATTTTTCTGTGGGCCAAAAGGCTCATACAACTTTTCTAAATAATATTTATCTGTTTCAATTCTCATTAAAGTATTGAAACTTCCACCTGAACCAATTGTTTCTTAGACTGGGCTGCCTCCAGGCCTAGTTAAAAATTAAGCCACAGTACGCTAAGCGATTAATGGGTTTCACCTGCCCTCTGGGTTGGGCATGGGCAATTTTTCTGGGGTACATTTGTACTGTCGGTACACCAATTTTTCGGGCCCTCGCCTACAATGTAATCCAAGTAATTTTTATGGGCTTCGCCTGCACTCATGGTACACCACTGTGTCTGGGGTTGGCCTACACTTTTGCTACAGAAATGTAACTCTGTTCTGCCTACCTATACTTCTGCCACAGTAATGCTACAGGGGTCTGACTATACTTCAGCAACAGAAATGTTACTTCGGTCTGCCGATACTTCTGCTCCTGAAATGTTACCTTGGTTGGTGTATACTGTTACTACTGTAATTTTACTAATACTGGGCTCTGCCCATAATGCTTCAACGGAAATGCTACTGGGGCAGGTCTATACTGCTATAACAGAAATGTAACTAATAGTGCGCTCTGCCCATACTGCTTCTACGTTACTGTTACTGGGGTCTGACTATACTGCTACTACTGAAATGTTACAAATGCTTTGGTCTCCCTACACTGCTGCCAGGGAAACGTTTATCTGCTGCTTTGCAAATACTGCTTCTACGTTACTGTTACTGGGGTCTGTCTGCACTGCTGGAACTGAAATGTGACTGGGGCATGTCGCAACTGATACTACTGAAATGTTACTGGGGTCTGTCAATACTGCTGGAACTGAAATATTACTGGGGTCTGTCTAGACTTATACTACTGAGCAGTTACTGAGGTATGTCTATACAGATACTCCTGAAATGTTACTGGGGTCTGTGTATACTGCTGCAAATGAAATGTTAGTGGGGTCTGTCGTCACTGCTGCAAATGAAATGTTACAAGGGTTTGTGCATACTCTTACCGCTAAAATGTTACTAATTCTCGGCTCTGCCTATACTGCTGCTACTGCAATGTTACAGGGTAGTGGAAACGGAGGCTTCCCAAAGACATGATGGTGGCGAGGCCGCGCTACTAGGTTCCCCAGGCGCGACAACTTTTCAGCGACGCGGTCACTGGGAAGGTGCATATAACCACGGACACGGGGACAGGACACGTACTGCCTCAAAAACATAACCGTCCTCCTCCTCCAACAATGAAAACATTCTTGGCCGAAGCCCACCTGTATTTAATCTGACGTTAGCTCTGCTGTCCAGGGCACTGCAATGGGATCTATTTATGTACCGCCGGTGGGTTCCAGGGAGCCACCCATGCTGTGGGTCCACAGGGACTTCACATTAGGGATTTGTACCTGCCTGTGTCTCTGTATTAAAAACTCCGGTCAGACTGGGGCATGCAGTGTGGGCCGAAGCCCACCTGCATTTAATCTGACGTTACCTCAGCTGTGCTGGGCAATGCAATGGGATTTATTTATGTACCGCCGGTGGCTTCCTGGGACCCTCCCATGCTGTCGGTCCACACGGACTTCACATTAGGGAGTTGTACCTGCCTGTGTATACTTTTAAAAAACCCCAGTCTGACTGGGGCATGCAGTGTGGGCCGAAGCCCACCTGCATTTATTCTGTTGTTAGCTCTGCTGTCCAGGGCACTGCAATGGGATATATTTATGTACCACCGGTGGGTTCCAGGGAGCCACCCATGCTGTGGGTCCACAGGGACTTCACACAGAGGATTTGTACCTGCCTGTGTCTCTGTATTAAAAACCCCGGTCAGACTGGGGCATGCAGTGTGGGCCGAAGCCCACCGGCATTTAATCTGACGTTACCTCAGCTGTGCTGGGCACTGCAATGGGATTTATTTATGTACCGCCGGTGGCTTCCTGGGACCCACCCATGCTGTCGGTCCACACGGACTTCACATTAGGGAGTTGTAGCTGCCTGTGTATACTTATAAAAAAAAAAAACAGTCTGACTGGGGCATGCAGTGTAAGCCGAAGCCCACCTGCATTTAATCTGACGTTAGCTCTACTATCCGGGGCACTGCATTGGGACAAACTACAGGAGCAATACAGCGCTAATGAGACGTGCACAGCTAATAATAATAATAATAAACTTTATTTGTATAGCGCCAACATATTCCGCAGCGCTTACATAGACAGGGGGGATACAGAAAGACAAAAGTACAAACATTACAGAACCATGGTTACATAGTAATCAATTGATGGAAACAATAGGGGTGAGGGTCCTGCTCCAACGAACTTACATACTACGAATAGTGGGGAGATACAGGAGGCAAAGGGCTGGAGATGTTCACGGTATGGTGAGGTGGAGAGTGAGCGATGTTATACACATAGACAATGGTCAGACATTTAGCCGTGTGATGGCAGAAACAGTATGACTGCAGGAGCGGTTTATGATGGCTAGCAGGGATTGCAGTCAGTAGGTCAGGGAGCATGTTATCAGGCGGAGTACAGAGGGCTTTATTTAGGGAATGTGGTATGCCTCCCTAAAGAGGTGCGTTTTTAGAGCACGCCTGAAGTTCTGCAAGTCCTGGATTGCTCGGGTAGCCTTTGGTAGTGCGTTCCAGAGGACAGGTGCTGCTCTGGAGAAGTCTTGGAGGTGGGAATGAGCTAGCATTGGAGTCCGCTGTAGGCCCGCGATTGCTAAGGGTTTGTGCAGAGGCCTATGTCCTGGGTGCAGTGAAAGTCCGCTTCCTGCCTAGGATTGCTGAATCTGTGGGCCGAGGCCTATGCCGTGGGCGTGGTGCAAGTCTGCCATGTTTGGCCGCTCAGATCAATTTCTTGTTCATTTTTTGGGTTTCCTAGGACCCACCTATGCTGTTGGTGCAAACTTAGTTCCCATCGCGGTGTTTGACCTGTCTGACACAAAGACACTGACTGACTTGGGTAGGGGGCAGAGCACAGACAGCTTTCTCCTTGCAGTGTCGATTGAGCTATGCGACACCTTGACAGAATGAGTACTGTGTGGCACATGGATTCCCCATTGCTATGCCCACATTTGCAGCTCCTGACGGAGGTGGCACAGGATTGGATTTCTCATTGCTTCTGTACAGCATTGTGGGCTATCGCCCCGCCCCTTTTAAAGAGGGTCGCTGCCTGGCCCTGCCAACCCTCTGCAGTGTGTGCCTCTGGTTCCTCCTCATGGCAGACGCACTTATAAATAGACATGAGGGTGGTGTGGCTATGGGGCCAGCACGTGGCATGAAAGCAGCTGAAGGCTGCGCAGGGAGACTTTGGTGTGCGCTGTGGACACTGGGTCGTGCGGGGGGGGGGGGGGGGTTGGGCGCATGTAACCGAGGAGAAGAGACAGGGGTGTGTCCTGCAGGCAGTGCTTGTGCTTAGTTGGAGGTAGTGTGGTGCTTAGCTAAGGTGTGCCTTACTAATGAGGGTTTGTCCAAAGTAAAAATTGTTTGGGGGGGGGGCCCACTCTTGCTGCTATTGTGGCTTAATAGTGGGACCTGGGAACCTGAAATGCGGCCCAGCATGTTGCCCCTCGCCTGCCCTATCCGTTTCTGTGTCGTTTCCATCAATTTCTTGGGTTTTGCAGATTTTCACCAATGAAAACCTTAGAGAGCATCGGCGATATACAAAAATGCTCGAGTCACCCATTGACTTCAATGGGGTTCGTTACTTGAAACGAACCCTTGAGCATCGCGGAAAGTTCGACTCGAGCAACGAGCACCCGAGCATTTTGGTGCTCGCTCATCTCTAATGGGCAGCTCATTTCTTGTTCATCCACAGCAGCAAAATTACAGTAAAAAAAAAGCAGTCGTGTGACTTCTCTGAAGATTCTAGCAAGAACATATACTGTATAAAGTCCAGCAATAATATACATAGATATATAAGTATGGGTATTTAAACAACTACATATGAATGATACCTGATAATTGGGTGCCCCGAGAACCTGCCAGGGGTGCCACAGCAATCAGGCTAGAGAATTATGAAAATCATCGCTAGTCTTCTTGCCCTCCCTGATGCTGCCATTAAATAGGAGCCAAACAGAAGTACCACCCATGACTCCTAATCATGCTGCCATGCCAGAGAGCAGCCTGAGGATAAGGAGAGAAACTGCATCTTCCACACCAGAGTATGGAAACACATGAATTCTTTGATTTCCTGGGCTGGGAAACTGGTTGGCAAATTATTTTCTAACCAGGCTGCTGTTACGGGTAACAAAGTGATTAGTAGGTTGGCAGTGGCTGCTACTGGGTATGGGGCTTAAAGTGAGTGCCATGGCTGCTGTTGGAAGGCAAGTGGGTACAATGGCTGCTGCTGGGAGGGAGGAAATGGATGCAGTATTTGCTATTGCGAAGTGAAAGTGGATGCAGTGACTTCTGCCAGGAAGGAAAGGAAAAGTGGGTGCAAATACTGGTAGGTCTTCTCTATTTTTAAGTAAAATTCAGGCACTCGTAGCCAACAGTCATTAATAGGTATTGGAAATTACTTGTTTTTAGTAGTTTTTTGTGTTTTATAAAAAAAGGTTTGCAGGGGTGCCCCAAGGTTAATTTATCTCCCATGGGTCCCGCAAGGCCGACAAGATTAGGAAACACTGCTCTAAGTCCAGTAAGTTGCAAGCTGGTGCCTCCATGGATTGAACAATTTTTTCCACATCATCCCCAGATGTTTCATGGAATTGAGATCTGACGAATTTGAAAAATAAGTGATCCCCTTGAACTCTTTGCCATGATCCCCAAACCATTCCTGAACAAATTTTGTAGTGTGGCTGGGCATGCTAATACTGTTGCCATGAAGGACAGAACAGTCTGCAACAATATTTAGGTAGCTTTTATGTGTCAAAGTAATAACCACATGCATGCCAGAGAATCTCATTGCATCTGCCCTCTTACCTTCTTCCCATACTGCTTCTTAATGCCATCTGTTCCCCAGTTAAGGAACCCACAGACCCCTAACCGTGCTCATCGGGGCTGTGCTCTTGGAAAGACAAACTTCCTACTCCTCTATTCTCCAGTTTCAACTACTTCATAAATAGCTCATGTATAATAATTAAATATAATAGCAAATTTACTGTAGTTATCTGGCTTATTATAATAATACTGTACATATTTGATACTTTTTATTTTGATACAGATATTTTCAGAGTTGGAGTTCAGCATATTTCTACCGACTCCACCCAAAACTGACTTCAACTCCACAGCCCTGGTGCACATGGTGTAAAATAAAATGTAATTCATCAGACCAGGCTACCTTCTTCCATTGATCCTTGGCCCAGTTCTGATGCTCACATGCCCATTGTTGGCTCTTTCAGTGCTAAACAGGTCAACATGGATACTTTGGTGACTATGCAGCATTATATGCGGAAATATGTATTATTTATCCTGACACTTTTCTCAGTAAAGGCCCTTTTACACACAGATGATTGCTCAAAAGATGGCTTTTGAGGCGATCATTTTGCATAAAATACTAATTGGTACTAATGCCTATTAGTACCAATTAGTAGCTTAAGCAATGTGTGTGAACCGCTGGTAGCTATATCCAGAGAACCGCGGGTGGTCTGTTCTCTGAATACATTCTCTTTGTTCTGCCGTGGGGGCTGACAGCTGAGACAATGTAATCAGCGCTCCACAGGCAGAACACAGCAAGCGGTCCTTCTTATCAGTTCTTCTGCCAAACAATGGATTTTATGCCGAACTTAAAATCATTGTTGTGAAAGATGGGCACATTTACACGCAACAATTATCACTCAAAAGATGGATTTTGAGCGATAATAATTGTGTGTAAAAGCAATTTCTACTACAATAGTTCACTGATCCATCCTTCAACTACAGCATACCAGAAACACTTCAAAAGACCTACCATTTGGGAGATGCTCCGACTCAGTCATCTAGCTATCAAAATTCATGCCTTGTGGAAAAAAAACCATATATATATATATATATATATATATATATATATATATATATATATATATATATATATATATATATATATATATCCAAAAAGTGTTGAAATAGACATTTTTCTGAATAAAATTCAGTAATGCAAAATGCGTTGCAGATGTGAGCAATACAATGAACTATATAATTACTTTCACTGTGTTTCCAGTATTAGCTTCTATCAGAAAGAATATTAATTTATCTATTATTCACTCATGGAGGTACAGCCCAAGCATAATAGGACTTGATAACTACAAACTCGTTAAGCAGCTTATTAACTTATGTCAATGCCTAGGACTTAATTCACAAAAGTAGGAAATAAGTGAAGTAATTAACTTTATGGGTGGAATCTATTCAAAATAGGAAATCAAAGAAAGACGATTTCCATGGCAACAGTCCCTTCCTTGGGTGCTAGTGTCTAAATGACGCTCCGTATTGTAGAATGAGAAGGATCAGTCTTCCTAGCAATCTGTCTCTTCTGTACTGTTACTACTGAGCATATAAAGCTCTCTGCCATCAACCTGCTGTTGTTGACAATCCAGGGCTGTGTAAGAATGCAGTTTTATCTCTCTCATTACAGAAATATCATGGCTGTATATGCAGCGCTAGCAGAAAAACAGCACCTATAAAGCTGAATTCAGCACCATTCAAATAATTAACGTTGTGGGAGACGTTATGCTAGTTTTACTAAAGCCAAATTAACAAGTCTGCACTTTTCTGCAATAGGACTATAGCTATGATCATCAGCCTCTTGAGATGGGAGGACCACATAAAATAAAATCTGAAAATCTGGAGTAGAGACTGTAGACCGTTATCCGGTAGTGAAACTCATAGTACAGTTTTATCTTCCTCTCGCATACTCTGCTATCCACTACTCTACGCTGCAGTTATTGATGCTTGGTGCTGCTGATCACGCTTGTTTGGTTGAGGAGAAAGCCTCAATGACAGGCAAAGACTACATATGAATGGTAGCGTATTTATTTCTTTTCCTTATATAGTGCAAATATATTCTGCGGCGCTGTACAGATATTTTCCGCATTCATATCACTTTCTGTCCCCTATGGGGCTCATAATCTAAATTCCCTGAAACACTTTCACACTTGGGGCAAACTTTAATATCAAGCCAATTTAACTTATCAGTATAGTTTTTGGAGTGAGGGACGAAACCCATGCAGAGAAAACATACAATCTGCCAGTAGGCTGCCCTTGGTCGGACTTGAGCCAAGGACCCCAGCTGCTGTAAGGCCACTGTGCTAACAACTGAGTTTTTAGTATTATGTATCTTTATAGAACAAATTTTTATTCAGTGCCTTGGTGTATACTGCCGGCTACTCAGACTTCCAAGCAACCATTTTTGGCATATACTGGAGCTAAAGATTAATTCAAAAAAGTACCTGTCTATGATGTATGGGTCTTGTTGGCTCTGGAGAATGAATCATGCAGTTCCAGCATACAAAAGCTAGACAAGTGGAGAGAAGATACAAGTATCAGATTGTACGTAATTTAGAAAGAGTCTTGGGAGTAAATGTAGGAGATAGATTTGGCCTAATCTACTAAACATTGGTTTAGCACAACTACGGTGCCAATAAATGAAGCTAATGTTGAGTGTGACCAAATGCAGCTAATGTTAAAGGGAACCTGTCACTTCCTATAAGCACCTTAAACAAAGTTATGGTGCTTATAGGACAGGAAACTAAGCGTTGGGGATGTGGTCTTTATAGTTATCGGGCTACCTCTTCCTGTGTGGTCACCAGTGGAAGTCGGCGCTCAGTCAGTCAGATTGACTCTTTTCTGCAGACTTTGCACGCATACTTGTACTCTTTCTTTGGAAGTGTACATGCACGGCCTGCAGCAGAAAAGAGTCAAACTGACTGACTGAGCGCCGACTTTCACCATTGAGTGGGAACAGGTTTTCCGATAAGTATAAAAAGCAAACTCCTCCTTTCGTATCCTATAGGAACCATAACATAGTTTGGTTATAGGATGTGACAGCTTCCCTTTAAATCAACATCGCAGTTCTAGACAAACAAAGATGTCCGCATGGCTTCTCTGAACACTTGATGCCCACGACATTGGAAGTATATCAGCTGTATAGCGTAAAGCCTCTGTACGTAGCTCTACCATGTGCAAGAGGCCTCAATTGTAGGGCGAGAACTGCTTCATAGCTAACCATTCTATACCCTACCCCATTCCTGACATTTTTCCATCAGATATAAAGTCTCTCATTGTGGATACTGTGCTTTAAAAAGTTTTCTCAACTGAGAAGTATGAAACGCCTCCTTGTTTTGTCAGTTACAGAACCCTTTAATCATACATTCGTGGATGATAGATACTAAAAGTAATATTAATTTAGGGAAGTGGCGGTTTTAATATATATTATTCAACATTACCAACTTACAGGTTCAATTTCAAGTCTCCATATTGCTTACGCCAATAACTCAGGTTCATGTCACATACCGCAAAGACTGCCAAGAAATAGTATGACTGAGCAACAGTAATGTTCGCTTTGGACACCTTAATAAAATGAAACTAGGAAAGACTAAAGCTAATGATCTACTTGAAATGTCACCGTTTACAGACAGGTCATAAGTGGAAAGACCCGAACCTTTAATAGCAATGTTCAAGACAGATGCAATGTCTTTACATGGACAATGTTAAAAAATCGTAGTAAACTTCAAAGTCATATTTCCTCACCCTTCTAATAGTTCCCATTGCTCCATTCCCCTTCACTCCTTTATTGAACATCTCTATAATGAAGTTCTATCCTGCTAGGTTTGATTTATTGGCAGTGTAGTGGACCAAATTAAATCCACTTGGAGACCAGCGGCAGGCTGCAGGCCACTGGTGTGAAAGTCGTGCATTAATGAAAGTTGCAAATGAAGGGGAAAAATACAAGATATAAATTTATGGCAACAACTAATGCAGCTAAGGGAAATGTTTATGCCTCAATAATGCAATAAATATATGTACAACAGTGTTCTGGGCCAAGACACGAGCCCGTTGTGTATTCCATACCCTTAAATCTGGTATAACTCACTGTTTCCGTCTACAATCCTGACTATTGTCGAAGTATAAAAGTTATTGCTGAAAATAAAAGTACGCTTTATCATAGCGTAAAAGAGTGAGGTACTGAGCAAATGACAACCCATTCTCAGGCTAAAATGCATTAGGTCATACAAGAATGTACTGGATATATTTAAAAGCTGTATCTCAAGAATAAGTCTTTATCAGTGCCATTCAGCAATTTCCCGGTATTCTGCTGACAGTGCATGCAGGGCAATGACAGGGAATTTGATTTCCCAGTAGCTTAGCATTATATTGCTAATTATTTTTTGTTGGAAATGCAATTCGTAATTTTTAAAGTGTATCTGCTATTTAGTAAAACTTCTAATATATTAGACATTTCCACTGGTGGGGGTTTAGGTGCCAAGATCCCTACTAGAGATGAGCGAGCGTACTCGGAAAAGCACTACTCGCTCGAGTAATTTGCTTTATCCGAGTATCGCTGTGCTCGTCCCTGAAGATTCGGGTGCCGCTGCGGCTGACAGGTGAGTCGCAGCGGGGAGCAGGGGAGAGCGGGCGGGAGAGAGGGAGAGAAAGATCTCCCCTCCGTTCCTCCCCGCTCTCCCCTGCGACTCCCCGCTCCGTGCCGGCACCCGAATCTTCAGGGACGAGCACAGCGATACTCGGATAAAGCAAATTACTCGAGCGAGTAGTGCTTTTCCGAGTACGCTCGCTCATCTCTAATCCCTACCAATCACTGGAATTAATACATAGAAGTGCTTATCTAAGTACGGCGCCTCTTCGGCATAGAAAGTCTATGAGCTTGTACATCGCCAAACCCACCACTCTCATGGTGAGCTGAACAAAGCTGATCAATCCCCAAAAAGCACAGAGCTCATTTCAGTACTTTACTTGAAATAAAAATTAATAAATCTTGTTATTTGTATAGCGCCAACTTATTCTGCAGTGCTTTCAGGTCATTTTTATTTATACCCCCCACCAAGCTGGGTACTCATTTTACCGACCTCGGAAGGATGGAAGGCTGAGTCATCTTTGAGTCGGCTACCTGAACCATACGGAGATTGAACTCACAACCTTCAGGTCGTGAGCGAGAGCTTTTTGCTGCCTTAACATTTTGCACCACACGAGGCTCTACTTTACTTCCTTCATTCTAGCTATCATGGGGTCTCAACATCTTGGCGCACCCAACAATCAAATCTTTTGCCATTCCAATATGATAACGACACCAGTTGGATCCAGGCGCACTTCAGAAGAGCCATACTGGTTTGGGGGTCACATTTCAATTAGGTTCTTTGTAAAATGTCACTTTGTGATAGACAGAGACAAAAAGATAGCAGGTCAGAAGTTGCTAACAAGTAAGTTAAAAAATGACAACTAACATGACTGCACTTCCTCTTCTTACTGAACATCCATATTGATTAACGCCAGTCCGATTAAGTAGCAAGTAGTAGTAAAGCGCTGTTCATTTCAGATTTCAGTGTTGTGAACATCCTGAATTTTAAGACATTTGTGTCTAATGGCTGCCTTAACACTCAATATTGGGAGTGCATATGTGTTTGGCACATGCTGATGTTGCAGAGAAAATGGTAATTTGCGCAGCAGCAACTATTTAGTATATGAAATGAAAATGTAAAAAGTGTAATGAGTCAATCCTACACATCGAAGATGTGTTGGCTTCAAGCAAGAACAGGGTAAAAATAGAGAAAGCAAAGTCTCCATCGTTGCTTCAACCCATATAGTCCAGTACAATTTATGTCAGACCTGAGATTCCAATGCTAAGAGAATATTTAGTTATGATTAACCCTTTCATGACCAAGGGTCATTGTCCAGGTCACATTCTGCAGTTCTGGTATGCCCACTCTTAAAAAAAACATAACTTTTTTATTTTTCTGGTGACATATCTACATGAGGGCTTGTTTTGGGGGGATTAGTTGTATTTTTCAGTGGTATCATTTAATACGTACGGTATATTGTATTGGTAAACTTTTACAAATTTCTAAGTGGGATGAAATGGGAAAAAAACTGTGATTATACTATTTTGGGGGTGGGGTCATTTTTAGGGCTTTCATGGTACAGTAAAAATAATGTCTTTATTCTGTACAATACCAAATTTATGTCTTTTAGAAATGGTAATTCCTCAAAAGAAAATAATAAAAAAGATAGAAATTACTTTCTGTGGCTTTTTGACCCCCTTAACTTTTTTATTTTTCCATCAATCGGACTGTGTGGTGGTGAACTTCTTGCAAAGTAACCTTTAGGGCTTATTCACATGAACGTATATTGGCCAGGTTTTCATGACCGGACAATATACGCTGCTGCTCTCTGCAAGGAGATGAGGCGGAATGGGGTGGGAGCTAGTGTGCTGAGATCCCGCCCCCTCTCCACTGTTTGCAATGGGAGGGACAGGGCGGAGCTTAGCTTGTGTGCTGAGCTCCCGCCCCCTCTCTGCCCCTCACCACTGTTTGCAATAGGAGGGGCGGGACGGGGCAGAGTTTAACTTTGCCCGATCCCACCCCTCCCATTGCAAACAGTGCCAGTGGGCGGGTGTTCAGCACACTAGCTCTCGCCCCATCTTGCCTCCTCCCCTTGCAGAGAGGGGCAGCGTATATAAGCCGGGCATAAAAACCCAGCCAATATACGTCCATCTGAATAAGCCCTTAGTTTGTAGTTTTGGGAAACATATGACGATTATGTTGCTTATTAATTCAAGTCTTTTTTGGAGATGGAGTGACCAAAAACACAATTCTGCCATTGTGGTTTTTTTTCTGCGACGTTAACCATGTGGAATTAATAATGCAATATTTTAATACATTTGACCTTTACAGAAGCAGCAACCCCAATTCTTAGATTTTTATTTTTTTTTTGTTTGATGCAAGGACTAGGAAAAGTTTTTTTTTAACGTTTAATATTTTTTATTTTTACAAGAATTACATTTTTTTTACCTAACTTACTTTCTTACCTCTTTTTATTAGTCCTCATAGGTGACTTGAACTTGTGATCCTTTGGTCATTTATACAGTATAATGCAATACTATGATATTGCATTATACTGTGTTTTAACAGACTTCCTATTACAGGCACATCCTAATAGGCAGAAATGCATGGCAGCCCTGGTATCTTTCAGAAGCCCCCTGGCTGCCAAGACACCCAAGATGGCACCCCCTCAAGCTTATCGCGGTAGGTCCATTTGGGACATTTAAATCCTGATTAATGAGGGCCCTGCAATGCTATCACTGATAGCAGCCATACTCAGTAATACAAACACCAGTTCCAAGCAGCATGCAGGAGGCAAAATGCCATATGGTGGAGGTAGCACAAGCCTAAAATACTGATGAACAGCACTCACACACCTACCAAGCACTGGGGGGAGGGGCTGTTTAGTATTATACTTGCACACAGGTAGGGCTTGTATGGAGTGCCAGTCACATAGATACGTGTAGTGCCCAAGCAGGCTTGCAGCCTATTAGTAACACCCACACTATTGAAATGTACCACACAAAGCACTGACACCCTGGGCTCCCCCAGCATCTCAGGGCCAAACAGCTTTTGCAAATGAATCTGAGTCCGCTTTCTGTGATTTTGTATGGATTTTGTGCTTTACAGTGCAGTTAGGGTGTATATAGCTGTATTTATATTGGGAAGGGGTTAAAGAAGAAGAAATTCAGAAATGTGTGTACTGAGACCACATCATAGCCTGACTCGAAAGAAAGTAATGGAAAATATAATTGCATCAAAATAAAAACTATGAATAAATAACATGAAATGTAGAAGGGTAAGTCACAATCAGTTAGAATAAGAGATAAGGTTGGTCTATTTCAAATCAAACGTTTTTTTAGAATTTAAGCGTACCTGACTTTTTGGTGACTTTTCAGACTAAGCTGCTGTGTGTACATGAGGAATAACACTCTTTTGGGTCATTATATAACTTGTATCCTGCATTTTTTCCCATTTTCCCCTGTGCCGTGTGTTCAACTGTTTCTCCATCCTCTCAGAACTGGTGGAAAGAACTGCTGTTGTGCTACATGTGCTGTGTTCTATAGACTGTACATAAAGAACTGCAGAAAAACTGCTTTCTAAATGCCTGTTACACACAGACATAGCCTGATCAGTCAGGAGTGTACAGAACGATTTAGCAGTGTACAGCAGCAGATACCTCAGCATTAGACCTAGCATTTATGTCTGTGTGTGAGTGTCTCTCCCTGCCCTTCCTCACTGCATACAGTTTAATGAGCAGGATGACCCATCCCCCAGCGTTGCCATCCTAGCGTGAGATGTGAATCATGTGAGGGCACAAGAAGATAGGGGGAAAGAAGCCAGCAATTTAGAGTGATTGTTTTTAGCACAAAAACATTATTTTAGGTAAATAACGTAAATAGCTAATTTTGCTAATTATCACATTAGCTATCAAATAAACACAAGTTGTTTGAAAAGTTAGTGTCTATTTAAGGAAATGTCTCATCAGAAAATTACATGTTATTTCATAGAATGGTAGAGTTGGAAGGGACCTCCAGGGTCATCGGGTCCAACCCCCTGCTCAGTGCAGGAATGACTAAATGATCCCAGACCGATGTTTATCCAGCCGCTGTTTGAAGACTCTGTTTGAAACCAGGTTTTGACTATAATAAATATATTTTATAGATATATGAGACATTACCTATACATTTAAAGTGAACATTCACATTTCAACACCAACATGTTTTTTGGTCCGTCTGTTAATTAATTAATTACCATATATTCCGGCGTATAGGACAACCTTTTAACCCCTAAAAATCTGCTCTGCAGTCGGGGGTCATCTTATATGCCGGGTATACAAAAAAAAAAGTGTCAAAAAAAAAAGCAGTACTCACCTCCCCCGGCATTCTGCGGCGCTGCTGCAGGCTGTCGCTCTCTCCTCGTCCCCGACAGAGCATTGCTTTCTGGATGCGGGGCTTGAAATCCCCGCCTCCAGAAAGCTAATACTGTGAGGGAACGACAGCCTGCAGCAGCGCCGCAGAACGCCGGGGGAGGTGAGTACTGTTTTATTTTTATTAACACCGTATTCCCGGCGTATAAGGTGACAGTTGGGGGGGGTCGTCTTATACGCCGGAATATACGGTATATAGAATAATTTGCTGTTTTAAAGAATACTGAATGTTTTCTCAAATATCTTTGACTCTTCTGTTATGGCACAATAAATGTGTGGTCAAATGGAAAGACTAAGCAGTCACTATACCAGTTACCATACATATACCAGTTACCATACATGTTATATATTACACTATTCGGTAGCTATTAGATAAATAAAGAAGTGAAAAATAATCAACATCTTCTCCAATTAGGCAATATTCACATTACATCATTTTCGTCTGTGTTGGCAAAAAAACTACAATCCAATGCGGCTATGTGAGGGCAGTCATATTGTCATCATACTCATTGGTGCTTATCTTTATCAGACATGGAGTGGACACTTCTTAAACCTTGCCTTTCATAGTATATTCCACAGTCCTGTGATCTAACAATTGTTCAACCCAAAAATATAAAAATGTGTGTGTACACCAATCTATTGTAAACCAATACGGATGAAACCATGTGCATCAATATCATGGTATTCCGACTAGACAGAATTCTGCTTTGGCTATGCTTCAAAGACTGCATGAACAAAGAAGCCTATAAAAACATTCTGTGCCTAAGGCAATGGCAAGTCATAGAGGACAGCATAAAATGCTGCGACATTTGATGACAGAACATAATTGTCAGAACAGAGATGATTCTTATGCTGGCACCATTGATGGAAATATACAGAATAAAGCCTAGTGTATATTTGTTACATAATTTGTCACAAAATAACAATGCTCCTCAAATGAGAGTCATATAAAACATCACAAGCAAGTTGAAACAATCAAGAATTTTGGAAAACTGAAACAGAAAATGTACCAGGCAAATTTATGAAACTGTATAAAAGAAAATCTTTCTTAGTCACCCATAGCAACTAATCAGAGCACAGCTTTCATTTTACCAGAGCACAGTACAATATGAAAGCTACGCTGTGATTGGGTGCTTGGAGTAACAGACAGTTTTTCTTTTGGAAAGTTTCATAAATCTCCCCCAGAATCGGTTTCTACTTATGTAGTGCCAATATATTCCACAGTGCTCTTCAGAAATTGTCACCATTCATATGATGTGCCTGTCCCTAATTGGGTTTACAATCAACTTTTTCTATCATTAAAAAAAAAAAAAAAAAAGCGAAACAATTCAACCTTATTGACAGATTGGAGAGATTAGAAATGGGTAAATCCTGGGATAACTCAGGCGTGGGACTCCCATGTCATTTAAGGACTGGTGATAAGTAAACTTTTGAAAAGTTCGATTTGGCCAGTTTGCCAAACGTTTGGAAAAAGTTTGGTTTGGTTCAATTTAGTTGGAACCAAACTGGAAGTTCACCCAAACCCCTAAATCTGGTGCATAACTCTGTCTAAGAGCCAAAAAGAAGCCTTCATAACACTTTTATACTTTTATGATTCTTAGACAGTTTTGCTCCAGTGTTCAGGACTAGTATTAAACAAACCGAACCAGTAGAACCCCGTTTCAAGTGGAACTTTGCTAAAAGCTTGGTTTGGGTTCATGCTGAACCAAAATTTTAGCAAAGTTTGACTCTAAACAGCGTTCTTCTGGTTTGATTCGCTCAACACTATTAAGAACCTATATTCCATTAGTCATGGTCCTTGGAGCACACCAAAAAAAAGCAGAAAAAAAACATGGTATGTCCAGACATTTCGGACAAAGGTTCAGGTAGTCAGGTCAAAATCTATGAAGATGAGTGATAATGTAGTATGCTTTATGGAGAACATACAGGCGAGTCATAGGCTCAGTGTGACTGCGTGAGACTAACTTGGGGATCTCTAATGCTCAAGTCCCTTCTTTCTACGTTGGCCAACATTAAATACCCATGTTTATCTTACATGAAGAGGATGCCTTTTATTTCTATAATTGAGCAAGTTTGCAAAGAGCATCAATATTATTCCTTTACTCAGGGGTTGCAAAAGGAATTTGGGAAGGTGTAAGTCATTCATAGTGAGGAAGGCTCTAGGAAGTTTGCAATGCACTAAGAGAGATAATGTCTATGTGAACCTGCAGATTTTGGAATGACTTAATTACATTACCATCAGAAATGTGACCCATTAAATTAACTCTAAACTTCTTCCCAAGAGGGGCACAATGAAGAGAGATCAACACTGACAGAGCCGGATAATCTAACAGGAGCATGTATCAAATCCCACAATGTAGCACTTACTACAAGTTTCAGAAACAGCTACCAGAGTTTTGTTATACAAGTTTTTGTCAATTACTAAAGATAATTACCTTATCCAACTTGCACAGGACCCAACAATAGGGAAGGCCATTTTGGACAATATTAACAAACAGACTTGACAGAAGATTAGGGGCACAAGTTGGTGCGCCTGGGAAATAGTGACCATTATATAATACATATCAACTTGTCTTTCAATAGGGAGTTTTATCAGGAAGCTATAAAAATATTGAACTTTAGGAAGGCAAAGTTCAATTGACAGAAATGCCGTTAAGCTCACTGACTGGGGCAATATCATCAATAATAAAAATGGGAAATGTTTAAAAACATCTTAAATACTTACTGTGAGCAGTTCACACTTTACAGTAATTAAAGCGTTAGGAATAGGAGAAAACCAATGTGGCTCAAAAAATGTAAAGGGGGCAATGAACAGAAAGAAAATATTTAAACTACTAAAACAAGAAAGCAGCAAAGCACTAAAAACCTATAAGGAAAAAATACATTATGTAAAAAGCAGATAAAAACAGCAAGGGTGGAGACTAGAGATGAGCGAGCATGCTTGGTTAAGGAAATTACTCGAGCGAGCATTGGCATTTTCGAGTAACTGCCTGCACGTCCGAAAAGATTCGGGGGGCGGTGGGGGTGAGCATGGGGTTGCGGGGGGAGAGAGAGAGAGATCTGCCCCCCGTCGCCCGAATCTTTTCGGACGAACAGGCAGTTACTCGAAAATGCCGATGCTCACTTGAGTAATTTCCTTAAAGGAGTTGTCCGGCCACACAGGGTAAAAATTTTTATAATGCTGCTGCTTTCCTTTCAGTAAGGATAGTAACAGACAGCATACAGGGGCTCAAACCGGCCGGCAGATCAGCTGCAATGTCAGTTTCTTACCTTAGACTCTGATGTTCATTGTAGCTTTCAAAGATGGCGCCTCTGTGTGCGCGCTCCCGATGGTAGTAAGAGACATGAACAGGCAAAATTTCATGGCCTCCCTCAGCTCACGTCCTAGCCCCGCCCACGACACGCCCACCTCTATTGAACTGCTCTACAGTCTCTCCCCGCCCAGGCCCCGCCCCCTGCTGCATACTATAATCAGAGGGGGTGTGGCCAGGGGAGACTGAGTTATACACTCATGTCAGGAGGGGGGAGGGGAGGGGAGCGAGCGGCAGTGATGTGTGTCTGTGCAATGTCAGGATGGATGGATGGATGTGTGCAAGTGGCTGTCAGAAGTCCCGGGGGGGACCTCTGACAGCCACTTGCACACATCCATCCATCCATCCTGACATTGCACAGACACACATCACTGCCGCTGCCCCCCCTCCCCCCCCCCCCCCGGACCTCTGACAGCCACTTGCACACATCCATCCATCCATCCATCCTGACATTGCACAGACACACATCACTGCCGCTGCCCCCCCCCCCCTCGGACCTCTGACAGCCACTTGCACACATCCATCCATTCATCCATCCATCCTCCCCCCTCCTCCCCCCCCCCCACGAGAGCCCGCCCCTCCTCTCATTCTTACCTAGGAGTTGAAGAGCCAGCAGCCACGCCTCCTCAGGCAGAACTGAGCTTCCCAGGCTGAACTTCTGCACATGCGCAGAGCTGTGCTGGAGAGGCGCGTCCCCGGTCGTCCCCGACAAGAAGAGGAGAAGAGACTTGTCGGAACCAGGAACCATGGCAACCGAGGAGCAACACAGGGGGGGGCAGCCAAGAGGTAAGTGAATAACTTCTGTTTGCCTAATTTACAATGCACAATGTATATTACAAAGTGCATTGTATTGGGCAAACAGAAGTAATGAGACCTGATGTTTATGGCCGGACAACCCCTTTAACCGAGCATGCTCGCTCATCTCTAGTGGAGACTCATTTTCAAAGAGAATAAAACTAACTCTTAAACCGTTCTTCAATTATAAAATAGTAAAAAGATTAATACTGAAAGCGTTGGCTGTTTAATAAATAATGTAGGAAAAATTGTAGAGGTGATGAGGAGAATGCAAATCTATTAAATAGCTTTTTCTCCAGTGTATTCACAGAGGAAAATGAAATGTCAGATGAGATGCAGACTGATAAAGTAAACTCTCCAATAAATGTCACCAGGTTAAGGCCTCCTACACATGACAGGGTCGAATCCAGCATGCGGGATACCACAGCAGGACCCGACCCTGTGCCTGGGGAGCACAGGCCCACATGTGCAGTACAGATAAAAGCTGCGCCGTCGCTAGGTGATGATGCGGTTCCCTTGACCCTTCTGCAGTGCTCAGTGCGGAAAGGCCGAAGGACGAACGGCTTCCATTGACTTCAATGGAAGTCGTCAGTGTGGAAAACTGCACAGAATGAAGCATGCTGCAAATTTTCTGCTCATGTACAGGAAACAGCAGGTCTCCTTAGGAAGCTATGGGTGGTATTTGCTGTGAAATCTGAGGGCAACCATCGGACCCAGATTCCGCAAATCAAATCCGCCCATGTGCAGGAGCCCTAACCTAGAAAGAAGTGCAGAGCCGCCTTAAAAAGATTAAAATACACAAATACACCAGGTCTTGATGGCATACACCCCCAGGTTCTAAGGAAATTAAGTAATGTGATAGACAGACCATTGTTTCTTATATTTAATGACTATATATTGACAGGTTCTGTTCCACTGGTTTGACGCATAGCTAATGTGATGCCAATATTCAAAAAGGGGTGAAAAAGTGAACCCGGAAACTACTGGCCAATAAGTCTTACTTCTATTGTGAGTAAAAGAGATGTTATCCTGGAGTACCTCAAGCAAAATGGCAGTATAACTCCATATCAGCAAGGGTTTATGAGGAGTCTCTACTGTCAAACCAATCTGATCAGCTTCTATGAGGAGGTAAGTTTCAGACTGGACTGGGGAGAGGCATTGTATATCTTGACTTTTCCAAAGAGTTTGATACTGTGCCACATAAAAGGTTGGTATATAGATTAAGAATGCTTGGTCTGGGCGAGACTGTAAGTAACTGGCTTCAGTGATAGAAAGAAGAGGGTGATAATGGTACATGCTATAATTGGGTCTCAGTTACAAGTACGGTACTACAGGGGTCAGTACTGGGCCCTATTATTTTTAATATATTAATGACCTAGAAAAAGGATTGCACTGTAAAATACCAACATTTGCATGCACAATTATGCAAATTAACACAAGAAGAATGTGGTTGCAAATGAGCCTGGATAAGTTGGGGGATTGGGCAGAAAGTGGCAAATGAGGTTTAACACTGATAAAATATAAGGTTCTGCACATGGGCAGGGAAATACATGTCCCCATTACACACTAAATAGGAAACCACTGGGAGACTCTGAAATGGAAAAAGACTTGGGGATTTTAGTTAACTGTAAGCTTAACTGGAGCAACCAGTGTCAGGCAGCTGCTACCAAAGCAAATAGAATAATGGAGTGATTCAAAAGAGGTATAGGAGTACATAATGAAAATATTGTTCTTATTCTTTGCAAATCACTGGTCAGACCACAAGTAGAATATTGTATACAGTTTTGAGCACCAGTACTCAAGAAGGACATATCAGACCTTGAGGGAGGACAAAGGTGGGCAACTGAAGTAATTAACAGAATGGGTGGACTACAATACCTAGAGAGGTAATCAAAATTGGGGTTATTTCTATTAGAAAAAAAAAACAGCTGGGGTGCGACCTACCGTGTTTCCTCAAAAATAAGATCCTGTCTTATATTAATTTTTGCCCCAAAAGAGGCACTAGGTCTTATTTTGGGGGAAGTCTTATTTACCTAGCAGGCTTGGTCCACATCCTTCATGCCGCTCTTTGGAGGCCCGTGCTGTTCTTCAGTCCTAGTGCTTTAGTACATCATCACTTCCTGGTTAAAGGATTTACAAATCCCGCCTTCAGGAAGAGATGGCTGTGATTGGTTCATGGAGCGCTGCATTGATTAGCTGAACCGCGATGCTTAAAGAACCAATCAACAGCCATCATGTTGTGGAGGCAGGATTTATGAATTGGCTAGACACGGCTCAAAGGCTGTGGGCAGGCTAATGAAGTCTGCAGTTCAAGTTCAATTGGCAGGAAATAAAACTTGAAAAGGTCAGGAGATGCCCTGAAAGTAACTCAGATAAAATATTGGGGAGGAGGCAAAATCAACAACCAAAAAGGATGCAGCTTCTAGTGGGGGCATGAAGGTGGTCAGTCTAGCGCACAGTAAGCATGAGCAGAGAATGATGAGAAACTGAATGAGAAAAAAGTATTTGTCAGTGTGTATCTGGGGGAGAAATATAGCGTTAGTGAGGATTAGGTCTATATAGCAGAAAGTGCTGTGAGTAGCAGAAAAATAGGAACACACTCAATGATCTGGATAACTGTGACACCATATATCAACTAGTGGACAGGTAGTCCAGGTTATATTTAGCCAACATGCCATCTTCCGCCATATCGATCTCCTGGAGACCATGTTAAAATTGTGACACTTCAAATATTGCATAACCAGGAACCGCTTAAAACAACAGATTGCAGAGTAGAAACAAGTTTGATGTAGGAAGTATGGCGTAAGCGCATAGATGGCACACCCTGACATAAAAAAGAATGTATCAGGTACACAGCCTGTCGTAATCTCGTCATGTGCAATCAGTCCCTTTCAGGATTGGGGGAACAATTCAAGTGGGCATGTGCCAGCCAAGAGCAGACTTCTTCCTGAGAGAGTTGAAGAAGTGAGCCTTGCAATTGTCCATAATTTGGATATAAGCAAGGTAGGCCATTGAATTGAAGTTGTCACCATGCAGAAACACCTTGACAGCAGTAAACTGGGCTTGCTTCTGCTGGGAAAAGTCAGAGAATACTTGAAGCTGCATATTGCCTTAACAAAGTGGCCCTTGATCCTGGGCAAAATGCAGAACGTTCCTGTCCATGTAAGTTGGGAAATATAGTGTAGAAAGTTCTGGGTAGCGCTCTAGGTCAGGATTTCTCAACTCCAGTCCTCAGGGACCCTCAACAGGTCATGTTTTCAGGATTTCCTCAGTATTGCACAGGTGATGTAATTATCGCCAGTGCCACAGGTGTCCTTACTATAGGACAGTGGTGGTGAACCTGTGGCACGCAGAGCCCTTCCTGCTGTCACGCGCCACCGTCAGCTGTTCACCACGGTAGTGATTACAGGCTGGGGTGCCGGAGCTCCTCCCCAGTAATCATGCAGCGCCGCCACTGGCAGCACTGATCCCTGCGCACACTCTGATGTCAGTGTGCAGCCGGGATCCTCCTCCACTAAGTCCTCTCTTCCTTAGTTCTGCAGGAGAGGACAAGGGAGGAAACGTTCCAGGCTCACACACTGACGTCCGTGTGCACTGGCATAAGCACCGAGAAGAGGAGGAGCGGCGCTGACTGCAAGGAGGAGGTAAGCATATGGGCTGCGAGGAAACTATTACTACTGGGGCTACTGAAGAGGTTAATATTACTACTGGGACTATTATTACTGTGCCTATTGAGAGGGGTTAATATTACTACTGGGACTATTATTATTACTGTGGCTATTGAGAGGGGTTAATATTACTACTTGGATACTCAGAGGGGTTAATATTACTACTGGGGTAACTGAAAGGGTTAATATTACTGGGGCTGCTAAGGGGGTTATTACTACTGCGGCTACTGTGGGGTTAATATTGGTATTTAGGAGTTTATTACTACTGAGGGCCACTGTGGGGGACAACTCTACAGGGACTGATATAGGGGACACTATTACTACGGAGGCCATTGGGGGGGAGGGGTCACTATTACTACTGAGGCCACTGTGTGGGACACTATTACTACTGGAACTGATATAGAGGACACTATTACTACTGAGGCCACTGGGGGGACACTTACTACTGAGGCCACTGTGGGGGGGGGGGGGGTCACTATTACTACTGAGGCCACTGTGTGGGACACTATTACTACTGGAACTGATATAGAGGACACTATTACTGCTGAGGCCACTGAGGGGGGGGGGGGGGTACTATTACTACTAAGGCCACTGTGTGGGACATTATTACTACTGGGACTGATATAGGGGACACTATTACTACTGATGCCACTGTGGGGGACACCATTACTATTGGGACGGATATAGGGGACACCATTAATACTGAAGCCACTGTGGGGGACAGTATTTCTACTGAGGCCACTCTGCTGCCTTCGGCAAAGTCTGATTGGCTGAGAGCATATGCATAGTAGACTGCATTCCTGAAGTAATCCAGTGCACCATGCTAGTGATCAAACAATCACATCTTCAGGTCCTTTTGAGGGACCCAGAGAAAGATTAATAAACTTCACTTTAAAAAATCCATTGTAAATTAAAAGAAAAAACAAACAAACAAGCAAAACATATCGGTATCGCCGTGCTTGTAACAACCCGAACAATTTAAATATTTTATTTATTCCACATGACAAAGGACGTAAAAAAAATGTCAGAAATGCCATTTCTTCTCCATTTGCCTCGCAAAACAATGCAATAAAATTAAATTTAAAAAGTTGCATGCTCCCCGAAATGGTATCGACGAAAAGTACAACTGTTCCCACACAAAAAAAAACAAAAAAAACTGACATAGCTCTGTAGGTGGAAAATTCAAAAAGTTACAAGTTTTGGAATGGGGCGATGCAAATTCAATTTTTATCTCTATAAAAAAAAGTGTTAATCTAAAAGTCTTTAAAAAATTTCAAAAATCGTACATAAATTTGTTATTGTTATAATCATATTGACCCACAGTATGAAGGAAAAGAGTCATTTAACCCCTTAACGACCAGCCCATAGTGTTTTTACGTCCTCCCGAAGTGGGCTTTATTCTCTGAGGACGTAAAAACGTGTCCTGCAGAGAATAAAGCCCCTCGGGCTCTGGACGTGACAGCTCCATGCTGTCGGTGCCCGCAGGTAGCCGACAGCATGGAGCTGTCATCCCGGGCTGCTAGGACCTCCCCCCACCCGGCAATGCGATCAGCGCTATCCAATCGATAGCGCCGATCGCATCAAAGTTAAAAAAAAGTTGAAAAAAAGTTAAAGATTCAGCTGCCCTGATAGATCGGATCCATCAGGGCAGCTGAAATTACTCACCCCCGTCTGCCGCACTGCTCCCCGCTCTCCTGATGCTCCGGGACCCGAAGCCGGCCTTCTGCGCATG